>NC_071262.1:5187801-5277801 GCF_023375685.1 Ictalurus furcatus
GTGGTGTAACCAGAAATTAATTTCTGTAAGATGAGGAATTATCGAAAATAAAATCACAATTGTTCTCCTTATCTGTACAATTAAATATAGGGGATTGTGATGCACTCATGCGGTCGGAGCGGGGATGACAAAAATGCATTATTTAATTACTTGACAATCTACCATCAAACAATTTTTCCAAGTTTAATAAAGTTGCCATAAAATACTTTTATGACAGGTCCATTGAACATGATTCAAATAATGTTAATAATAGGGCAAAACGACACCTTATATTGTAAATCCTGATCTACTTTTTTTTGACACTAATCTTCAGCAGGCTGCTTCAACAGCTCCCACATCCAAATCTCTTGTGTAGTTCTCTGTCAAGTAGCTTTCAAAATCTCAGAGCCTAGGTTATGGGTGTTATAGCGGGGTGTCAAACTCAGATTCTGCCTGCATCACATCAGACGCATCACGTCACACCACAGGCATCACATATTTAATTTTTTTGCGTATTATATAGAATAACAACCAATAATCTAGGCTCTGAGATCAGAATATGTTGTCTCTAGGAAAAAGAAGGTCTAACTGAAACTATTAAAGTGTATGATCTGTTAGGTAATAATATTTATTATACTAATTATAATAACATTTTTTATTAATGAATGCATTCCTTTGTTTAATTACATTTTATTGGATCCCTGCAACTGTAATGAGAAACAGGATAAGACAATTTGCAAAATTATACATTTTTTCCTGTTTCTGTTTGAAAGCTACAAGTCAGAACTGCATTGTAACTACACTATAAGCAATGGTACTCATTGACCTTGGCATCAGCGCCTGCCTCTTACCCTGGATATCCTTAATAGTAGAATAAGAGAAAGCAGCTTGACAACCACACCTCCCTCACCCTTATACTGAGCACAGTTTCAGACAGTGCATGCCTTCAGTCTCTGCCTCATACCCCTGAGCTTCTCCAGTATTTCTTTTGAAATTGGTTTGAGTTTATTTTACATTGTTATTCTCGACAATGTGAAGACTTACAGTGAGGGAAAGAAGTATTTGATCCCCTGCTGATTTTGTACATTTGCCCACTGACAAAGAAATGATCATTCTATAATTTTAATGGTAGGTTTATTTGAACAGTGAGAGACAGAATAACAACAAGAAAATCCAGAAAAATGCATGTCAAAAATGTTATAAATTTGATTTGCATTTTAATGAGGGAAATAAGTATTTGACCCCCTCTCAATCAGAAAGATTTCTGGCTCCCAGGTGTCTTTTATACAGGTAACGAGCTGAGATTAGGAGCACACTCTTAAAGGGAGTGCTCCTAATCTCAGCTTGTTACCTGTATAAAAGACACCTGTCCACAGAAGCAATCAATCAATCAGATTCCAAAGTCTCCACCATGGCCAAGACCAAACAGCTCTCCAAGGATGTCAGGGACAAGATTGTAGACCTACACAAGTCTGGAATGGGCTACAAGACCATTGCCAAGCAGCTTGGTGAGAAGGTGACAACAGTTGGTGCGATTATTCGCAAATGGAAGAAACACAAAAGAACTGTCAATCTCCCTCGGCCTGGGGCTCCATGCAAGATCTCACCTCGTGGAGTTGCAATGATCATGAGAACAGTGAGGAATCAGCCCAGAACTACACGGGAGGATCTTGTCAATGATCTCAAGGCAGCTGGGACCATAGTACCATGAAAACAATGGGAAACACACTACGCCGTGAAGGACTGAAATCCTGCAGCGCCCGCAAGGTCCCCCTGCTCAAGAAAGCACATATACATGCCCGTCTGAAGTTTGCCAATGAACATCTGAATGATTCAGAGGACAACTGGGTGAAATTGTTGTGGTCAGATGAGACCATAATGGAGCTCTTTGGCATCAACTCAACTCGCCGTGTGTGTTTGGAGGAGGAGGAATGCTGCCTATGACCCCAAGAACACCATCCCCACCGTCAAACATGGAGGTGGAAACATTATGCTTTGCGGGTGTTTTTCTGCTAAGGGGACAGGACAACTTCACTGCATCAAAGGGACGATGGACGGGGCCATGTACCGTCAAATCTTGGGTGAGAACCTCCTTCCCTCAACCAGGGCATTGAAAATGGGTCGTGGATGGTTATTCCAGCATGACAATGACCCAAAACACACGGCCAAGGCAACAAAGGAGTGGCTCAAGAAGAAGCACATTAAGGTCCTGGAGTGGCCTAGCCAGTCTCCAGACCTTAATCCCATAGAAAATCTGTGGAGGGCGCTGAAGGTTCGAGTTGCCAAACGTCAGCCTCGAAACCTTAATGACTTGGAGAAGATCTGCAAAGAGGAGTGGGACAAAATCCCTCCAGAGATGTGTGCAAACCTGTTGGCCAACTACAAGAAACGTCTGACCTCTGTGATTGCCAACAAGGTTTTGCCACCAAGTACTAAGTCATGTTTTGCAGAGGGGTCAAATACATATTTCCCTCATTAAAATGCAAATCAATTTATAACATTTTTGACATGCATTTTTCTGGATTTTTTTTGTTGTTATCCTGTCTCTCACTGTTCAAATAAATCTACCATTAAAATTATAGACTGATCATTTCTTTGTCAGTGGGCAAACGTACAAAATCAGCAGGGGATCAGATACTTTTTTCCCTCACTGTAGTGTATAAAACAATGGGTACAAAAATATGGGACAAATAGCATTATATTTTTCAATACAGGAAACGTCTTGAATGATGTTGAAGTGTCAATCTATGAAGGAAACACCTGTCAGCCACATGTTCTAGTATTTCTGCTCACTTGAATATTAGGTATTTGATGTCTGTGTTGATGGCATTATGCAGAGAGAGGCAACCAAATAAGTGCTATTTATTTAATACTATCTGTTCCAATACTTTTGCTCACCTAAAAATTGGGTAGTTTGCCACCAAAGGTGCTATGTTCTAAGTCATTTAACACATCTAGATGTAAATATCAGGAAATGAAAGCTGAAATTCTGATCTATTGTCTCATATTCATGTTTTGATCTAATCTGATCTGATATTCATCTTTTGACCCAAATGTCTTCAGTGTTTAGCCAAAAAAATTAGAATTGGCCTTGCTGTTCCAATTCTTTCAGAGGGGGCTATAGAAAAATTATCCATTTTGTTCATGTTTATTACATGGGCTGAAAGATATAAGCCAATATAGAGATTATCTAGAGTGTCACAGTGGCTTACTGGTTAGTGCGTTTGCCCCGTACCTCCAGGGCTGAGGGTTCAAAACCCACCTCTGCCCCGTGTGCGCTGAGCTTGCGTGTTCTTGCCGGGTAACTGGCTTTCCTCTGGGTAATCTGCTTTCCTCCTCCAGTCCAAAGACGTCTTGAAGGCTGATTGGCATTTCCAAATTGGCCGTGGTGTATGAATGGGAGTGCAGTTGTGCCCTGTGATGGGTTGGCACCAGAGTTTCTGTTAGCGGATAATGCAGTGTCCAGTAAAAATATTAACATGAAGCAGACATATATACATATATGCACTTGTAATTGTACACCTTGGGTTTTTTCCCCACATGTTTCTCTTGAAACATGACCAGACTGATGCGCATCTCAAGCTGCAGAGAAACACTGGACACATTAGATTTCATTTTGGCAGCAGAACGCTTCTGAGCCATGAAAAACTCACAGAAAATAGTCATAAAATGAAGTGAAACAAATTAGCATGGGAAATTATATAGTTTTCTCTATTTTAAGTAGGCCTGTTGGGATAATTACGGTATCAACTTATCGTATGATGTATGGACATGACGTCAGTCATTTTTGCTGACTTAGATATTGCTCCTTGTGTTTTCATGTGTGTTTGTTCATTTACATTAGAATGAATATCACCAATGTTTTATCCATTCTGTCCTCCCGTCTGCTCTAGGGCTGTCAAACTAAAATTCGAACTTCGAATATTCGTCAAATTTAACATAAAAATGCACATCTGAATGCAGACTGTGCATTCAAATTTAAGATGTGTAGCAAGTACTAGCACCTATTTTAATTAAAATATACTGTAGAAAAAATGACATGCAGGATATAAACAATGCATTAAAATCTGAAAAATCTAGAAAGAATAGTTCTAGTGTTTAAAATAATCCGGTCATAGTCAATATAGTCAAAATGTCAGGGATTGACCCACTTAAGATGTGTGAGCTGAAGCTGAACAGTGAATGTACACCCGTAAACTGAAGAGCTTTCAGGTGGGTTAATTAACTCACCCAAATACATCCTATACAGGTGCATCTCAAAAAATTAGAATAACATGGAAAGGTTACTTTTTTCCATAATTTAATTCAAAAAGTGGAACTTTCATATATTCTGGATTACACAAAGTGAAGTATTTCAAGCCTTTTATTGTTTTAATCTTGATTACAGCTTGCAGCTCATGGAAATAAAAACTCTAGTATCTCAAAATATTAAAATAAAGAATTTATAATACATAAATTTTGCAGTGTCACATTCCTAGTGTCAAGTCACTCCTGAACCAGAGACAACGTCAAAAGCGTCTTACCTGTGCTAAGGATCAAAAGAACTGGACCGTTGCTCAGTGGTCCAAAGTCCAAAGTAAATTTTGCATTTCTTTTGGAAACGAAGGTCCCAGAGTCTGGAAGAATAGTGGAGAAGAACAGAATCCAAGATGCTCGAAGTCCAGTGTGAAGTTTCCACAGTCAGTGATGATTTGGGGTGCCATGTCATCTGCTGGTGTTGGTCCACCGTGTTTTCTCAAGTCGAGAGGGTGTTGGTCCACTGTGTTTTCTCAAGTCGAGAGTCGATGCAGCATCTACCAGGAGATTTTAGAGCACTTCATGCTTCCATCTGCTGACAAGCTTTATGGAGATGCTGGTTTCCTCTTCCAGCAGGACTTTGCAGATGCCCACAGTGCCAAAACTTCTAGTATCTGGTTTGTTGATCATGGTATTACTGTGCTTGATTGGCCAGCCGACTCGGCTGACCCGAACCCCATAGAGAATCTACGAGAGACACCAGACCCAACAATACAGACAAGCTGAAGTCCGCTATGAAAACAACCTGGACTTCCATAACAAACACCTCAGCAGTGCCGCAAGCTGATTGCCTCCATGCCACGCTGCATTGATGCAGTAATTCATGCAAAAGGATTAAAGCCCTGACCGAGTATTGAGTGCATAAATTAACATACTTTTCATCAGGTCGAAATTTCTTTATTATAAATTCTTTACTCTAATATTTTGAGATACTGGATTTTTGATTTCCACGAGCTGTAAACCGTAGTCCTCGAGATTAAAACAAAAAAAAGGCTTGAAATATTTCACTTGATGTGTAATGAATCTAGAATATATGAAAGTTACACTTTTTGAGTTACATTATGCAAAAAATGAACTTTTCCACGATATTCAAATTTTTTGAGATGCACTTGTACACATATGAGATTAATCAGACATATACACAAGATAAACGTAATATTACAGTGTGCTTCTGCACAAAATGAGTACACAAGTGAAATTGAACTTAAATAACACGCTAGGTAGAATTCACCTTCTGAATATGCTCTTTCCAGAACAACACTAAAACACAGACAATGAATAACTAAAGCACAAAGAATTCACAATATGGTATTACAATAGTGTACTTACTATAATGTTATTATTTCAGGAGATCACTTTTTCACAACAAGGGTGGTTTTCACATGCTTATTTATGCTTAAGTTACTATATAAAAAATGTTAATATTTGGTTTAATTTTTGCATTTTCTCGTCAACTAACATGCTGTTGACTAATTTTCAATGCTATTTTAGTCAGAGTAAAATTTACTAAAATTAATAAATATGACAAGGTGAAATACTGAATAAATTTAAAGGATATTTTATTCAGAATACAAAAACTATTTTTTTTTTTTTGACATTTCAATTCCAATGTCTGAATATTCATAAGAATTAAAAGTTCAGTGGTCTTTGAAAGGGTGTGCTTGCATTATTATACTCATATATTATAATTATATAAGTGGGTTACAATTGTCTTAAAATGACAATAAAATCGTTTGTGGCAATTATTTCTGGAACAACATCTCGTCCAACAGAAGTAGTTATCATGACAGGCCTATTTTAAGATTTCTTTGTAAACGAAACTACATGTGACAAAGTGCAGTTTAAGGGTTTGCTGTGCCCTGTTTTTGTTTTGAATATTTGTTTCATTAGACTCTAATTCCACGACTGCCATTTGTTACTTTTTTCTTTCCTTTATCTCTCATTTGACTTGTTTATTTTGTTATTATATTGCATATAAAATGCAGAGTCCAAAACGTTATAGTGCAAAATAAACACCGAAATGAGATGACTGGATTTTTTTCTGGTTATAACTTTTATACATTCCATTAACGTATAGGCAGTTTCATTGATTTATTTCAAGGTGGTGTTTAACGCTTCTGAATTTTTGTCTTTTTAATGTGGCAAATTGCATTAAAAAAAAGGTGTGTGACTGACACATGTCTTTATTATGTAGACTTGGGTATGAGGCAAATGCAGAGCTGCAAGTCATATGATACTGCATTCTGAAAGAAGCACTGTATGTGTTTACTTCAACAATAGATTTTGGTGGCTTTAAAACATTGACTGACAGTAACCGGTCCCTATGGCAACAGTGCTGTGAGTCTTTTGCCATAAAACACCACCCACTGTCCTAATTTAGACTTCTAGATATTGTATGAGGAAGGAAACATGTCTGGGGTGAACACAGGTGATAGCTTGTTCACATTTTCTGCCTCCTTACACCTCAGTGTTGTTGTGTAGAGCAGTAAACACATTGTGTGCTTTAGCTGTAGCTATATGCTTTGTTTCCTCATGACTGTATGTGTAGCGATGGTAGGGTCATTTATGAATGTGAGCGAAGTGGACATTAATTTTACCCAAATGTCTAGTCAGCTCACTGAGTCTGTGTGTGTGTGTTCATGCATGAAGGTTTGCATCTGTGAACACTGGTTAGGGTGACATTTTCGGAAAATAAGTAATTAATCCATACCCACCTTCTTTATATCTATAATAAGATGCAGGGGGAGATGCGCACACATTAATTTGTGTATTTAACATGTCTCGTGCCTCATGTCTCATTAATTGCTTCACTTAATGATTACAATTAGTCAGACAGATAGATGTATTTATCTGGAATAGGTGGAATAGTATTATCAAATTTCTGAACTTAATAAATGTTTTGTGCAATTTGTCCTTGACCCAATGGTATATGTTCTTTTATATCATAATCCAGAAAATGCAATTTCAACTTCAATGTTCAGGGCTCAACAGTATCTAAATGTTTTTATATCCCTATGTTAATTTAGCTTGTTTATTTAGTACCTTCATTAACAGTAATGAAGCATTATTGTGTTCATTAGCTTAGCTGGCATGGGTGGTGTCATAGGATCCGTTAGCTCAGTTAAAGCTTCCTTTTTGTCCATACTTGATGATTGGCTGTGTATTTGTTGTCTGTAAATACAAGCTCCCATGCCAAACAGCAAACTTAGTTTGTGAAAATGTAAAAAAAAAAATTCAAACATACAAGGGTTATGACAGTACATGTTTCCTGTCTGTCTTATGCATGAAAGCTCAACAGCAACATTTTTGTAACCTTTCTTGTGTTTAAGCTCTATATTAGTTCTGCACTACTAGGGACCACCTCATGAACCTTTAAATTTGATTGCACTTATGGCACAAGAATACCAGCAATGTAAAGCAAAACCATTACTCAATTGCAAGGCTTAAATGTCCTGGTAAATGCTTTTCTGTTGTAATGATGCTTCATATGGTTCTGAGACAGCCCTAGAGTTTCCCATGCTAAGCTTTGTGCAGCCTCTTATGAAATGTGATTAAATAATCTAAAATACTATGCCAGTTACCTGTCTACTAAGAATTGCTCTTTAAAGCCTAGTTCACACTGCACTGACAGACGCCGACCAATGGCAGCAGACCGTTTGTCGGGGTTTTTCTGATCAGTATGTTAACCCCATCTGTCGCTGTTGGTCTGTGTTTGACGGTTGTTGAATGTCTGAGCAGTGTGGTATGATTTTCCGACAAACTTTAACGTAATCTTACCTGGACACGGATCGTTGCCATGATGATGAGACAAGTGTCCCTTAAAACTCCATAGAAACAAAAGCCTGTATGCTAAGTCATTGTTGTGGGTAAACGGCAGATTTCTGGTCAAATCAGAAAGAAGAGGATAAATTATGTATCAAAGAATCGAATGTCCAAACACAAGCTCTGCAGGACTGAATCCTAATGACTCTTGGACCTGTTTGTGTACTGCAAATAGCCCACCCAGACCTTTTTTAAATATCAAGCATATTGAAGCTCTTTTCCCAGTGTCTGGTTCTGTGGTGTTATTACTCGGGTCCATAATATCCAGCATTAACATGGGTTGAATCTCAGGCCAAAATTTTGTATATAGTTCCATAGGGAGCCATTGGGTCCTGGTACTTTCTGTGATGGCATTGATTAAATTGCTTCTAACATTTCTTCACATGTGAAAAGGACATTAAGACTGTATGTATTTTGATCTGAGACCATAAGAAGTTATGTATTCATCAAATATGTGATCATATCAAATTTAGAAACTTCGTTTTGGGTTTTATATAGAGAGTCAGTAAAGTTTTAAAAGGTTTAATAATTGCTTTGGGATCATATATATATATATATATATATATATATATATATATATATATATATATATATATATATATATATATATATATATATATAATATATCGGAACCCTCCAGTGTTTATAGATTTTATTAATCACTCTGATTGCTGTTTTTTATCTGGTATGCCAGTAATCTGCTAGATTTATTGCTGAATTCATAATGCTTAGAGAAAAATAATAATTAGTTAATATAATTGGTATATACCTTTGCTCTGGTGCTACATAATGCAGCCCAGTTGGATTTGATTTATGTGCTTGTTAAGATATGCTGTTTCCTTTTCTAAATTCAGTTTTTCAGTTTTATACCCTCATCTTTGTCTTAATGAAGTGTAAGATATTTCAAATAACTGTCTGATATAAGTCTGATTAAGTTTAAATTCGGTGTGCTGACAGTACTAATATTGATCATTTTTGATGTTCAAATACATTATCATCAGTTTAAGGGGAAAGAAATGTTTTCCCCCTTCACTCTATATACTTATTTAGAATTAATTTACTTCTGTTAAAGATCTCCCTCATGTTTTCAGTGTGAGATGAAAAATGATTGTGATGAGTGTGAGATGAAAGCAGTTATTTCCCTAATTTTGTTCCGCATGCACTTAAGCTAATTAACCACAGGACATTTTTCTGAACCTTATTACCAGTGTTTACCAAGGGTGCCTAATATTCTGGAACTGTCATATCACTGCCATAGACTTGTAGTCAACCAGTCTGATATAGATGCTGGAATGAATGTACATCTAAGAGGCTGTTGAGTGTCAACTCTCAGTAAACATTCCTTTAATTTGTCTCATTACTGTAGGGGGGCCTGAGAAACAGCAAGCATGAGTGTACGCTGTCATCACAGGAATATGTGCATGAGCTGCGTTCTGGCATTACTGAGGAGAAATTGCTCAACTGCCTTGAGTCTCTGCGTGTGTCTCTAACCAGCAATCCTGTCAGGTCAGTAACTTCTGTGCTGTTCAGAGAACCATACTACCCCTTTTCATCTTCACATCTAAATCTTTACACACTCAGGGGAGTTAAGATAAATAAATAAATAACAAAATCTGAAAAGATTCATTGGCTGTGCCCTATTTGTTTCTTTGTGGTTTGCCTGATATTTCAAATGGTGATGTAGACGTTTGCAGAAGTAATATCTTCACACAATAACCACCAGGAGGCGCATGGAACAACATACTGTAGCTCCAACACACAGTATACTAAAAAAATGTGTGGTTATGTATGGTTTACATAAAAATATCAAAATACTTTTTTGTACATCAGGCACCTAAATAATTCTGTAAGACTTTAACTACAGTTGCACTCAAAATGATTCAACCCCCATTGCAAGTTTATTGTCAAAATTTACAGACTTTCAGCTGTTTGCAATAAATAAGTCAAACAAAAGCAATTGAAATAGTTCAACACAACAAATGCTTCAAGTGGTTTCCCCAAATTCAACTGAAAATGCAACTTATAACGACTAATCCAGTTTCAAAATTATTCAACCCCTTCATGGCAAGCATCTTTAGTTCTTAGTAGAGCACCCTATTGCTGTTATGACCTACTGCAAACGAGATGCAGAGCTTCTAGCAGCGTTCCTGAGGAATCTTCGCACATTCCTCATGAGCAATGGCCTCCAGTTCAGTATTATTCTTGGGTTTGCGTGCTGCAAACGCCTTCTTCAAATCCCACCAGAGATTTTCTATGGGGTTCAAGTCAGGTGACTGTGATGGCCCTGTAGAATCTTCCAGAACTACTTCTGCAACCAAGCCTTGGTGGAATTTGAGGTATACTTGGGATCATTTTCCTGTTGGAAGGTCCAATGACACCCAAGCTTCAGTTTCCTCAGACAACATGAGGTTTTCTCCTAGGATTTCCTGATACTTCAATGAATCCATTTTGCCTTCCACATGCTACAGGTTTCCAGTGCCAGAGGATGCAAAGCAGCCCCAGAGCATCACCGAGCCTCCACCATGCTTGACTGTGGACAGAGTGTTCTATCTTCAGTCTTCTTCCTCCAGACATACCGCTGATCCATCATGCGGAAAAGTTCTAGATTTGTTTCATCGCTCCACAGGACATAATCCCAAAACTTCTGTGGCTTATTTATATTATTTTAGAGCCAATTTTTCTTGTGCTTTTGGGTCAGTAGTGGTGTATGTCTTGGAGTTCTGGCATGGAGACCTTCTGCATTTAGTACATGTCTTACTATGCTCACTGAAACCTCAGTGGCTGTTGCCACAAAGCCTTGCTGCAGGTCTTTTGCACTCACATGAGGGTTTTTCACAACCTGCCTTCTCAGAAATCTTGTTTCTGAAAGTTGCAGCTGTTGATTGCTTCCTTTTTCTGCCCCATCCTGATAGTGTACAACCAACAAACCCATAACCAGTTCAGTTAGTTCATGTGTTCCAGCTCAAGCACACCTGATGCAACTAACAAAGCCCTTGATTAGTTGCATCAGGTGTGCTTGAGACGACATCTGTTTTGCATATTTGTGCTGTTGTGAGGGATTCTATTCAGGGGGTTGGATAATTTTGAAACTGGAGAAGTCATTATAAGTTTCATTTTCAGTTGAATTTGGGGAAACCACTTGAAGCATTCGTTGTGTTGAATTATTTCAATTGCTTTTGTTTGATTTGTTCATTGCAAACAGCTGAAAGTCTGTAGATTTTGGCAATAAACCTGATTTGCAATGGGGATTGAATAATTTTGATTGCAACTGCACATCTCTCCCATTACATCCAGGGCAAATTTAATCTCTTTCATGTCCTTCTGTTACATAATGTACCTATGATCATAGTTTAAATAAAATAGATTTTTGAAAAAGAAAAGCTATGGTGGCCTCCATGTTTAGATCTAAGCAGAGATTAAATTTCCACAAAGGATGTTTTGCATGCTTAGTAGCTCAAGGTTTCTACGCTTTAGCTACTAGATAATGAGCAGTAGTCATCGCAGATGATTGGCAGGATAAACAGTCTGTCTTCAGCAGAGATGTATAATAACACTATGTAAATTCAGTTTAATTATTTTTTTTTGCTCCTGGCTAGTAAGTGTTATTTACTACTTACTTTTACAACAAAAGTGTAGAAAATGGCCTATTATCCGCCACAGATTTTGCTTTTGTGACCAGGACATTGATAATTTTGAAATGTACCTATTTTCATTGAGAAAATTGGCGAATTTGCGTCACGTGGGAGCCAAAAAAAACCCCCAAAAACCTATTTCCTTATTCAGTCTGATTTTTTTTTCAAGCTTAATGGCAAGTGCTCAGTGTTAGTAGTGTAGATGCGCTGAAATATACCCATTTTGAGCATTTCTATACATGTAAAGTCTGGCAACCTTGGACACATAATTTGTATATTATGAATGGCATACTCAGAAAATTGACTCTGAATATGTACAAATGTCCCCCCATGTACACCAATCAGCTATATCATTAAAATCTTATTCTGTCGGTCCCCCTTGTGCCGCAAACATAGCCCTGACCCGTTGAGGCATGGACTTCACAAAACCTCTGAAGGTGTGCTGTGGTATCTGGCACCAAGATATTAGCAGCAGATCCTTAAATCCTGTAAGTTGTGAGGTGGGGCCTCCTTGGATCGGACTTGTTTGTCCAGCACATCCCACAGATGCTTGATTGGATTGAGATCTGGGGAATTTGGAGCCAAAGTCAACACCTAGAACTCTTTTCTTCAAACAATTAAATTCATACAATATTTGCAGTGAGTCACTGTGCATTATCCTGCTGAAAGAGGCCAGTGCCACTAGGGAATACTGTTTCCATGAAAAGGTGTACTTGCTCTGCACCACTTTCCTTCTTACCATAGTGCATCCTGGTAACATCTCTGCCCTAGGTAAGCTATGCACATGACCATCCACATGATGCAAAAGAAAATATGATTCATCAGACCAAGCCACCTTCTTCCATTGCTCCATAGTTCAGTTCTGATGCTCACATGCCCAATGTAGGTGCTTTCTGCAGTGGACAGGGGTCAGCATGGGTACTCTGACCGGACTGCGGCTATGCAGCCCATATGCAGCAAGCTGCAATGCACTGTGTTCTGACACCTTTCTATCATAGTCTCCATTAACGTTTTCAGCAATTTGTGCTACAGTAGCTCCTCTGTGGGATTGTACCATTTAGGCCAGTCTCTGCTCCCCATGCGCATCAGTGAGCCTTGGGTGCCCATGACCCTGTCACCGGTTCACAAGATTTTTTTCCTCAGACCACTTTAGGTAGGTACTAACCACTGCATACCGGTCATATAGCCATCACAATTTGACCCTGGTCAAGGTCACTCGGTCCTTACGCTTGCCCATTTTCCTGCTTCCAAAACACCAACTTCTAGAATTGACTGTTCACTTGCTGCCTAATATATGCCACCCCTTGACAGGTGCCATTGTAAGAGATAATCAATGTTATTATCGTCACCTGTCTGTGGTTTTAATGTTATGGTTGATCAGTGTAGATATACAAAAAACTACTCACTTCTGAATGTTTGTGGTCGTTTCTGTATAACAGCACGTTAATTTTGATTCATGTATTGTTTTTCTCTGAGTTTATGTGAACGAAAAGACACAAATTTGCCCGTTTTCTCAAAAACATAAGTAAATTTCAAAATACCAATGTCTTGTTCACAAAAGCAAAATGTAAAGGAATTGATGGCCATTTTCTATACTTTTGAGGTAAAACATAGTAGGTAAAAAATAACACTTACTACCCAGAAAGAAAAATTGTTACATAGTGTAATTGATACTGTGTGTGTAAAGCCCAGCATGATGATCTATCTCATCACATTTGCTCTTTCTTCATTTAAGGACTTGAAAGAATGTAAAGCGTGAGCTTATGTTAGCAGGTACTGTATACTGTCTGGTTAGGTGACAAGAATCAGCACAGAGAGCCCTAGCAGAATACCCTCTCAATTATTTCCCAGTGCACTCTCTGAAACATGGCTCTCAAAATGAATCAGTGAGCAGTGCATGTAGAGGGGTCATCACAAGTGTGTACTCTTTCCCCTAAGTGGATGTAAGAGGATGTTCCTAGGATTTGGAGTTGTCTTATTGTGTGGGTATTCTGTCAGTCTGTGTTTAGCTGGAAAATAAGTAATAGATTTTAAGTAATAGTAATCACTGCAGTTTCTCCATAAATATAGCATATATTTTAGTGGACCAGGGGTCGTAGATACGAGGACCAGCCAAGACCAACAAATAGTATAGTAGTCTGGAATATAATAATGTTGCTTACAAAACACTAAGATAGACTGATCTACTGAACTGCTTAAACAAAATGGTTGCCAACTATTTTCCAAATCGTATCCCTGAGTCATCTTCCTTATACTGGATCAATACGTCCAGGAAATATATAGGAACATTAACATTAATGCAAATTAATTCAAACAGCATGATTTATCACAGAAATTAATGAGAACAAAGCTAAATAAAAGTTGTGATAAAGAGGTAATGGCAGAAACAGTAAGCTTAATAATAAATTATAACTAGTAAATATTATGCATTTGTAGTTCAGCATGATAAAGATTTTGCTTTAATACAGTCCTGTTGGTTTGCAGTCATAGGAAAAATGTACACCCTTCAAGTCTAAGTTTTTATTTATATGGGCATTAATGACAATTGTGTGATCCTAACCAACTTCTATAAATGAAGAAATAATTAAATGCAATGCTAAGGAAATGCAATAAAATAAGTGTGACTATCCTTATAAAAGCCGAACTTTTGACAGTTTGGTGTTCTAGAGCTCTCAGGTCTGTGATTATATCATGCTAAGAAGAAATGACATCAGCCATGACCTCAAATAAGCAATTGTTGCTGTTCATAATCTGGGAAGGCTTTATTATTATTATTATTATTATTATTATTATTATTATTACAATTTGAAATTCATGATTCTATAGTTAGATGGATTGTTTACAAATAGAATAGCCTTCAAGACAGTTGCTAATCTTCCAAGTGTGGGCATCCCAGCAAATTCAGTCCAAGATCAGACCATTTAATGCTCAGAGATATAAAGAAAATGCCACTTTATGCCAGAATATTCTTGAGGCTTATGTTAAGCCATCTACCCAGCAGCTTCAGCTAGGCCAAAGTTGGTCATGCACCAGGACAATGATCCCATGCACACCAGAAAATCGACATCTGAATGACTAAAGAAGAAAAAAAAATCAAGGTGTTGGAATGCCGTGATGCAGCTAACTAGGACGCTCTCAATACTTCCTCTGTAGAATGTTGTGAGGATTTTTAACTCCTAAAAAAGACACATTACCCTTTGAAAAGTTTAACTCAAATATGGTAATAAGGATGTTTAGACAAAATCAAGGGGATCGAAGCTGCAATAGTGTTTGATTTAAAACGTGATTAAATTTGAATCAGTGCCTTCTCCCTGTCTAGGTTACTATCAGATATATGTGGCACTCTGTCCAACCTCATACCTAACAGCAGGCATCTATAGGTAAAGGCATACAGTTAATTTTGTGTGTTTTCTTTGTTTGTTTTTATTTATTTTTTAGCTGGGTGAATAATTTTGGCCATGAGGGTCTTGGACTGCTTTTGGATGTACTGGAGAAGCTTCTTGACAAGAAACAGTAAGTGGGATTAATTTGTGTGATTAATTTTGAGCTATTTTATGTGCACAACCATTGCTCATTCAAGTGTTTTATTTTACTTTTTCCAGACAAGAGGTCATTGACAAGAAGAACCAACACAAACTCATCCAGTGCCTCAAAGCCTTCATGAATAATAAGGTGTGCTAAGTGGTTGAGTAAGAAGTGATAAGGTTTTGAAGAGAGCAAGCCAGATAGCATGCACAGAATTTAATACAGCGTATACGTAGATGGATTTATTTCTTTTTTGTGATAGGATAAAAAATGAAAAATTCAAAACAATATGTTATGTTTTTTAATTTTTAAATTTTTAATATTTATAATATTATGAAATGATAGAAATAAAAATTTTTATAAAAAGAAACAAAAGCTACATCAATATGCACAGATCAGCCATAATATTAACACCATGAGAGGCCACGTAAATATAATTAATTATCTCATTACAATGGCTGTTATGAGATACCTGTCAAGGGGTGGGATTCAATACCCCAGCCAAAATGATTGAATCGCCGCACTTAGCGGATGTTCACCCAGTTTTTTACTTCGTAACAAATCAGAGATGTGACACAAAACAATTTTTGTTTAATAGCTGAACATTCTGGCTTCGTAAAACATACTTCAAACAAATTTAATGAAATACTTTTAATTAATGGCATATTTTTTTCCAAATCAAGTAGAGGGAAAAAATGATGGACTCACTCAATGGTGAGGAAAAAATATAGAATCACCTTCTAAAATTTCTAGAACAAATACCAGCAGAAATCTAAAAATGCAAATTAGTCTGCAGTTAAAAGAGAGTGCTTACAGACCTTAATAAGCTGTTGGACTTGGCTAATTGATAGGAAACATGGCCCCTACAAGAGAGTTTTCAATTGAAGCAATGGAAAGGACTATAAAACTTCTTCAAGAAGGAAATCTGACACAGAGTGTGGGAAAAGATGTCGGTTGTTCCCAGTCAGCTGTGTCTAAAATTTGGTGCAAGTATAAACAAAATGGGAAGGTTGTAAAAGGAAAACATACGTGTAGACCAAGGAAGATGGCAGACGTCAGAATAGAAAACAAAAGCAATATGCCTTGAAAATAGAAAACGCACAACAAAACAAATGAAAAACAAATGGGCGGAAACGGGAGTCAGTGTTTGTGACAGAACTGTAAGAAATCGGCTGAATGAAATGGGATTTACATTCATAAAAGCCAAACGAAACCAGCACTAACACCTAAACAGAAGAAAACAAGGTTACAGTGGGCTAAAGAGAAGCAATCATGGAGTGTGGATGATTAGATGAAAGTGATGATCATTGATGAATCACAAATTTGCACTGGCAAGGGAAATGATGCTGGAACCTTTGTCTGGTGCCGTTCTAATGAAACATATAAAGACGACTGCCTGAAGAAATCAATCAAATTTCCCCACTCATTGATATGAGATTTCATGTTGGGTAAAGGACCAGGGAGACCTCAACAGTCAATGCACAGGTGTACGTTGAAATTTTGGACACTTTTCACAATTTTATTCACCAGGATGATAATGCATCTTGCCACAGAGCAAAAACTGTTACAGCTTTTCTTCAGGAAAGACATTTGAACTCAGTGACATGGCCAGCATCTAATAAAAATTTATGGTGGAAATTAACAAATTGGTGCATGATAAGGCTCCATCCTGCAAAGCTGATCTGTCAACTGCTATTTGAGAAAGTTGGAACCAGCTTGATGGAGAATATTTTTTTTCTATTAGTGATGTCCATGCCTCAAAGAAAAAAAGCCCAAGGACGAGCAAAAGTACTAATTGTGATTTATTATTTTTTTGTTGATGATTCCATAATTCTTTCCTCTACTTGATTTGGAAAAAATATGCCATTAATTAATATAAATTAATTTAATTTGTTTGAGGTAAATTTTACGAAGCCAGATTATTCAGCTATGAAACAAAAATCCCAGTGTGGTGATTTCGTAATTTTTGCCAGGGTTTGTTAGCAAGTGAACGGTCAGTTCTCGAAGTTGATGCGTTGGAAGCAGGAAAATGGGCAACTGTGAGGATATGAGTGAGTTTGATAAGGGCTACATTGTGATGGCTAGACGACTGGGTCAGAGCATCTCCAAAACAGCAGGTCTTGTGAGGTGTTCCTGGTATGTAGTTTGTACCTACCAAAAGTGGTCCAAGGAAGGACAACCGGGGAACCAGCGACATGGTCATGTGCACCCAAGGATCTTTGATGTGTGTTGGAGGCAAAGGCTAGCATATCTGGTCTGATCCCACAGAAGAGATACTGTAGCACAAATTGCGGAAAAAAATTTATGCTGGCTGTGATAGAAAGGTGTCAGAACACTCAGTGCATCGCAGTGATGCATATGGAGCTGTGTAGCTGCAGACTGATTAGAGTGCCCATGCTGACCCCGTTCACCACTGAAACCGCCTACAATGGGCACGTGAGCATCTGGACCATGGAGCAATGGAAGAAGGTGGCCTGGTCTGATGAATTACGTTTACATCAGGTGTGTGTGCGCATCACTTGGGAAGAAATGGCACTCCTAGGGAAGAAATGGCACCAGGATGCACCATGGGATGCTTTGGGCAATGTTTTGCTGGGAATCCTTGGGTCCTGGCATTCATTTGGATGTTACTTTGTCATGTAACATCTACCTGAACATTGTTGCAGACCAAGTACACCCCTTCGTGGCAATGGTATTCCCTAATGGCAGTGGCCTCTATCAGCAGGATAATAATTTGTTAAAAAAGGGGTGTGGCCCTGTGAAAACGAGTACGACCGACAAAGTTACAAAGTTCCATAATCATTACTTGTGATCTACTGATGCTCGAAGCATGGAATTGTCAGGGATTGTTCTGTAGTATATGATGTCTAAAATGGACGGTCCACAATTGCATACTTGCCAATTTGTGGCCTGCTAAATATTGTCACACTAAAGCACACCAAATCTTTCAATTTTCATGTCTAATACTCATGTTGTAGTTCCTTTTTAGTGACGAGGTTATGTCTGAAAGAACTTTCTGAAACATATTGAAATAGATCAGTCTGGAAAAGGTTAAAGTCATTTCAAAGGCTCTGGTAAACCACAGTCAGAGCCATTATCTCCAAATCGAGAAAACTGGAAACTTTGGTGAATCTTCTCAGAAGGGCTTGGGCTTACCAAAGTTCCTCCAAGTGTGAATCACCAACTCATCCAGGAATTCACATAAGAACCCAGATGAACATAACTAAGGAACATCAAATGAATTCCCCAAGCCTTTTAGGATAATGGTCTGTGAACAGATGAGATGACAGTGGACATTTTCCAAAGACATCTGGCATAAAGCAGTCCACTATAAAATACTATACCAACTGTCAAACATGGTTCTAGTAGTGTGATGTGGGGATGCTTTACTGCGTGAGAACCTTGGACCACTGTGATCTGAAGCAAAAGTGAAATTGGTTTATGCAGAAAGACATCAGTCTGAAGCACAAGAGCAAATCCACCTCTGAATGGCTCAAAAGAAACAAAATTAGGGTTATGGAGTGGCCTATTCAAATTCCTGATTTGAACCCCATTGGGATGCTGTGAATGGACCTTAAATGGTCAGTTCATGCTTGTAAACCGAAAACTGTGACTGAGTTAAAGAAATTCTGCAAAGAAGAGTGGGCCAGAATTCCTCCACAGTTATGCAAAGACTCATCACCAGTTATCATATTCATTTGGTTTAAATTTTTGCTGCTAAAGGTGGAAAAAACAATTCAAATTTGGGGGTTAATTAAGTTATGTTATGAATATCCAACATCTAGCATGAGTAACACTTCCTGCTAGCAACCATTTGAAAATTAATATATCTGAATTGTACACATTACTTGGTGCATATTAAGTCTATCAGAACCACTGCATATTTCTTCTTTTTAAATGTTTCTCTTCTAATGGTGTAATAAAATTAAACTTGTGAACTTTGGCAATTTCAGTATGGATTGCAAAGGATACTTGGGGATGAGCGAAGCCTTCTCCTTCTGGCCAGGGCTATTGATCCCAAGCAGCCGAATATGATGACAGAGATTGTGAAGATCCTGTCTGCAGTCTGTATTATTGGAGAGGAGAACATGTAAGTTTGTGTTGTTCCAAGACTATCCAGTATCTGAAATGTTATACTATATATATTACTGTAAGTAAACCAAGGACATATTTGATTTGCAACATTACACAGCTTAGAAGCAGGCAGTGTTGTAATCAGATAGACTTTTATAATATGCAGTCTGTTTCCAGTGGAGGTAGGACTGACATCAAGACATTTTCCAAACGTTTTTATTTACTTACAATCAGATCCATAAATACCTTAATTGTTAAGGTAATTAATATAATAATTGTTACACATTGTTTATTATATTCATTGGTTAGGTCACAAACCTGTCATGGTTCCAAGGCAACGGTACTCTGATCTAGTCTGTATAGTCAGATGGTCAGAAAATTGTTTTGATTGTCTGATAGGACTGCACTGACAAATAACTACTGTGATATATTAATGTCATAATTCATTATTATACTTTTCTGAGTAGCATGGGCATCACCAGGTGTCACTGGTTTTATTATAAGTTGTTAGTCAGTGTAACAAATTATTGGGTATTTATGATTATTATTTTTTAAAAATCTACTTATTTAAATGTATAGAAAATCTATTTATATAACTATACTTTTGTTTTTCTTCTTTTTCCTGATGAAACATTTTCTTTTTTTTGTAAATATTATATAAATAAAATGTCTGAACCTCATCTGAAGTTCAGATGATAGGGTGCCACTGTTTTGTCAGTGATTTATTAGCAGTACCATTATCTAATATTGTAGCCATATTACCTGTTTCTGTTCTTTGTTGTGTTTTTATTGATGAAATAGCAATCTGCGGGTTCCAAGCACTCTTCACAGCTAGCGCCCAGTGTTAAAGTTTTTTCTGTTCAAGAAATGCCTGCTGAAAACTTTTTGGCTAATGTTGGCCATTTTTATTGAGTAACGCCGTCACTATTTGGAATACAAGTACAGATTTGCACAATGATGCTGTATAATAAAAATTGGAATTTACCTCCATCCCCTATGGCTGACCATGTCTCAGTATTTGCAGATGTATTATGAACCTTGTCCTGAACATGCCATTCATATATCGTATGAATTTACCTAAACAGTCCTGGTAGCTGTCTGAGCAAATCAAGCTCCGTCTGCATGGATGGTTGGTATGCAGCAGCCATCATTGTTTTATTGGAGAATAATAATAATAATAACCAGGAAATAATTAAATCCTAAGACATTATGGTAATATTAGTACTGAAGAAAAAATAAGTAATACCGATTAAGGATTGGCCTAATGGTTTCTGTCCCCATTAAGTTTTTCCCATAGACCTTTGTTTATATCTTGCTAATGGGTCTGTTAAAGTCTTTGTCTTTTTTATTGTTCCTAGTCTGGATAAGATCCTGGCAGCCATGACAATTGCAGCCGAGAGAAACAACAAAGAGAGATTCGCTTCAATAGTAGAGGGTCTGGAGAACCACGATGCTCAGCAGCTTCAGGTCAGTTGACTGTTCTTTGCAAGAAAATAACATTGCAACCTGACACCTGCTAATTCTCACACAACTCACACACAGCCCTTGTCTACCTTTGATTTGAATAGCATCTATATATTTTTATTCCTTCATTTAACATTTTTATTCAAGAAAATAAAAACATTATTACAAGCTTGTGGTTAGTTTAGCAGTTTCTCTCTCTCTCTCTCTCTCTCTCTCAGTTAAAAAGAGCTGACACAGAGACTACTTGCATAAATGTTAAAAATACATCTCCTTACAGAAAGTTTCACCAAATCAATAATGTTTTTCTTAGTTGACTCATTTTTAATCCATTTAGGCTGATATTATTTCAGCATCGGCCATTCATCGGTGCATTAGTGTAATCCTATGTTTATTGTAATATCTTTTATTTGTATGTACTATGTGGCCAAAAGTATGTGGACACCTATGTGCACTTGTTTGACCAAAACCAGGGATGGGTATTAATATGGAGTTGAACCCACACCCCCTTAGAAGCTATAACTGCCTCCACTGCCTCCACTCTTCTGGAATGGCTTTCTACAGGATTTTGGAGCATGTCTGTGGGAATTTGTGCCCATTCATTTAACAGAGAATTTGTGAGTTCAGGCACTAATGTTGGACAAAGATTGAAGTCAACATTCCAGTTCACCTCAGAGGTGTTCAGTGGGGTTGAGGTTAGGTCTCTGTGCATGCCACTGGAGTTCCTCCACACCAAACTTGTCAAACCATGTTTTTATAGACCTCACTTTGTGCACAAACACACAGTTCTTGTGCTGATGCTGCTTCTAGAATCAGTTTGACACTCTATAGTGAATGATGTAACAGAGGATAGCCAATCTTTATGCCGTACGTGCTTTAGCATTCAGCAGCTCCACTCTGTGAGTTTGCATGGTCTACTGCTTTGTGACTGAGCTTTTCAGGTTTGAGCATTTTCATTTCACAATAATAGCACTTACAGTTGAGCAGGGAAGATTTCACAAAGTGACGTGTGGCAAAGGTGACATCCCATGACAGTGCCACGTTTAAGGTCACTGAGCTCTTCAGTAAACCCATTCTACTGCCAGTGTTTGTCTTTGAATATTGTATGTATGGCTATATGTTTGATTTTATGCACCTGTTATCAATGGGTGTGGCTGAAAACCTGAACTCAATAATTAGGATGTCAACATACTTTTGGCCATATAGTGTTGTATGTGTACTCTGCTTCACCTGTCCAGTCTCAGAGAAAGACAAATGGTAAGGATGTAGAGTTTTTCATCATCTGTTCACTTTTTTTTTTATTCCTGTGCTGGTCATGGTCATCTGTGACCATGTCCCAACATGCAACACGCATCAGGTGTGGATTTGTAGTGAAGCAGATTCTTAATTGTAAATTGCTGGATTAAAACAGTAACAAAAGGAACCCCATCCTTGCATAACTTGGCTTTAAACCTTAGAAAAAATCGACTTTAAATGAAGAAAAAAAACCTTTTACTAATTGTAATGTGAATTAAAAAACTTTGCTGCTGCATAAGATCCAGAGAAATGAAGAACTGTTAAAAGCTGTGATGGGCTACAAGGTCGGGCTTTTTAATGTCATTAAAATATTTTTCTCTGTTTTGAGTTCTTGCCAAAACAAGCGTTCAAACATTGGGCCACATTTATCAAGCTGGGTATGAATGGATTTATTCGTAAATCATTTACACAAGAAATTTGCTTTTCATGTTCAAATATACTTATAAATAGACAAACTAATGACTAACTAAAGCTTGATTGATCTGATTCATTTAATTTGTGTTAATTTGTAGTTACTTCGGTTGTATATACAGACTACACTGTCAAATTTAAATAGCTAATGTATTTCAGTTACATCGAATTGTAATAAATTTTGTGAAACCCAATCATTTCATATTAATGACATTACCTAAAGAAAAATAATAAACATTAAACATCTAAAAAACCAAGCCGACGTAAATGCATAAGTCAAATAAGACAATCGTTCAGTTAAGAAGAAAAGCAGTTGTATAAACCTTTTCTGTAACTTGGCTCCAGATGTTGGCCTTTTCAGTTGTGTTATGCTGTTAAATAATATACTGTATATTTTATTGGCAGAGAGGGACGTCAAAATAACTTTCGCTTCTACCTCTGAGAATGAATTTGTTTGCCATTTACTTGCCTAGGGTTAGGATTAGGGTTAGCTTTGCCTTTAATGGAGTTTTGTAGGGATCACCAAATGCCAATCAGCTGTGCTGTGCATGTGCCTGGTAATTTACCGGTGATTTATCAACATACACATGTGAGTACGAAGAAAATCAGCATTTCGAAACTTTTGTAAATCCAATGGAAATTTTTTGTTTGCTTTTACATAGAAATATAACTTTACTGAAGGATTGATAAATGAGGCACATTGTACAGCCCCAGCAGCACCTTTTGTTAAATGACTCGGCTGCAGTGATATGTTTTCAAATTATGCACCAGAAGCTTATCAGTGAGCTGCTCATGATGAGCACAGCTGCCTGCAGGAAATGTTTGTTAGAACATTAGACTACACTTGTTAGGTCCTTCAACTCGTCAAATGAAATAACGGAAGGGTTGACAGTGAGAATGGAGTAAGGAGAACACAAAACAAATAGATTTTTTCTGAATTTTTATTTTCTCTTTTCTGGGAAAGTGTTTCCAAGGTTTATACGCTGTCATATACAGACAGTGTTATTCTTCCACATGGCTGTTATTCATCACACATTCTTGTTCATGTTGCCTTGGTAATAGGAGTCACTTTACAGCCAGTGAAGACTCGTAGCATTTATCACTGTCCACTGCAGGGATCTGATAAATTAAAAACATTTTAGTGTGCCTATTTAACTCATTCCATCTTCTGCTGAATGCACTACAAGTGGTTTAAAAATCTACTGACCAGTTGTGCATGCTGTCCACTCTTTGTTGTCCTGTGTTATCCTTTACCGTTATATGCATCATTTTTCATTGTTTTCTGTAATGTTATGTAATATTTTATTTTGCACACCGGGATATAATTATGTGAGCATAAGTTAGTAATAATTAGCATCAAGTTGATGAGGAATGGGTTTAGACCTTGTCTGTAATAACGTATTTGTCTCTCTCTCTGTGTGTGTGTGTGTGTGTGTGTGTGTGTGTTATGAACACAGACAGCCTGTATGCAACTAATCAATGCCCTAGTCACCTCTCCGGATGATCTGGACTTCAGAATCCATTTACGGAATGAGTTTCTGCGCTGCGGCCTGAAGAAGATCCTGCCAGTGAGTTGTCGTGTTTATTTATTTATTTATTTATTTATTTATTTATTTATTTTTACATGTCATTTCTTAAAGCAGGATTCCCCTTTATCATATTCTAGAACATTTCAAGAGATTGTTCTGCAAATCGCTAATACAAGAACTTCTAATGCACTTCCTGCCTCAGTAACAAATTACACTCACCTTTGTACACAGTTTTATCACAAAAAAGCAACATTGGCATATCACCATCAGAGCTGAGCTAAAGCTTCTTCTATACTTGCTTTCATATTTGTGTATCATAGTAACTATGTGATTTCTAACGTTTCAGCCCCCCACATGTTATATGCTTAATAAGAATTTTTATTTTGTTAAGAATAAAGTATAATAAGCTTCCAGGTTCTATTGTGTGGCAAATCAAGGCTGCGATGGGCTGAACACAGACACACATGAGGCAGGGGTAGTGGAATAAAGGTGCTCTTTTATTCAGTGTTTTAGTGGAATGCAAGTGAGAGAGGTGCAAGGGTGAGAGTGGAAGTCTGAGGCATCGTGATCCTGGGGTATGACCAGCAGGGGTGATCGACATTGAGGTGGGGCCTCTGGGTTCCCTTGGTCATCGGGTGTCGTCTCTCAGCACGTCGCCGGTAGGGAGAGTGGTCTTTGCCGCTATCGCCGGCCTCTACACGAGAGGAAGAGAAATGGATCAGCACAGACATGTAGACCAAACTGGCTTACCTTGCTGCTTCTGCTGCACCCTTTTATACTCTCCTGGCTTCTCGGAGAGGGTGAGGAGAGGCCACCATAATCATTGGATGCCAGTGTTTGTGGTTTTGCCACCCCGCCTCACAGCTATGTGCTCTCGCGCTATCTACAATAATGGGGGTGCTGAAGTGGCTGTCCATTCAGCACCCGGGTGGCACTTGTGCAAGGAGCTCTTAGTGCGGAGGCTGCAGGCCTGCAATCACAATTGTTTCAAAATAGCAACATAAAAGGAAAAACAAAACTTTACAGTTATATTTAATCAGTGTTCCCCATAGGATTTTGGGAGACTATGGTGGGTGGACCGCTGACCCTCTAGGGGGGTCCGGGGGCATGCTTATGGCGGCAAATCCATGCCAAAAATCCGAGAGCATTATTGACGCTTTTGTGCACGGACATTCAACAGACACTTTATGAGAGTCATTAATTTTTTTATTTGCGGTCTGTTTGTTGAGTGTGGGGGCGGGGTGCTTTGCCGAAGCAACGGCACAAAACAGAGATCTTTAATGTTATTATGATAATAATATGAAACACTGCTTAAATATATGGTAAAGAGTTTGTTGGAGTGTGTGTGTGTATTTACTGTTCTCTGTGGAGGACTTACATGCTTTCTCACTCTCTGATTCTCTGTTTTTATAAGACAGATGTGATTCCTAAAGTACAGTTGTGTGATTGATAGCTGCAGAATTATAGGTTACATTTTACTGCATGTACACGCCACTTGCAGTGGTTTATATTGCAGGTGTAGGTGTTCCATTCCCACCCCTGGAATCCATAAATTTAGAACAGTGCTAACGAATAGGAGGGGGGCATCACAGCAAGCCGTCAAATGTGATTGTATTGGATGTACACCAATCAGCCATAACATTAAAACCAGTGAGAGGTGAAGTGAATAACATTGATTATCTTGTTACAGTGGCACCTGTCAAGGGGTGGGATATATTAGGCAGCAAGTGAACGGTCAGATCTTTTAAGCTGATTTGTTGGAAGCAGGAAAAATGGGAAAGCATAAGTATCTGAGTGACTTTAACAAGGGCTAAATTGTGATGGCTATACGACTGGGTCAGAGCATCTTCAAAACGTGAGGTCTTGTGGGGTGTTCCCAGTATGCAATGGTTAGTGTCTATCAAAAGTGGTCCAATGAAGGACAACCAGTGAACTGGTGACAGGGTCATGGGTGCCCAAAGCACTTTGATGCGAGTGGAGAGCGAAGGCTAGCCTGTCTGGTCTGATCCCACAGAAGAGCTACTGCAGCACAAATTACTGAAACAGTTAATGCTGGCTATAATAGAAATGTACCAATATGCACAATGCATCGCAGCTTGCTGCATATGGAGCTGCATAGCCACAGACTGGTTAGAGTGTCCATGCTGATCCCTTTCCACTGTTGAAAATGCTTACAATGGGCATATGGCATCAGAACTGGACCATGGAGCAGTGGAAGAAGGTGGCCTGGTCTGGTGAAACACATTTTGTTTTGCATAATGTGGACAGCCAGGTGCGCGTGCGTCCCTTACCTGGTGAAGAGATGGCACCAGGATGAACTATATGCATTGTACAATGTTTTGCTGGGAATCCTTGAGTCCTGGCATTCATGCAGTTGTTACTTTGTCATATACCACCTATCCAAACATTGTTACAGACCAAGTACACCCCTTCATGGCAGTGGTATTCTGTAATGGCACTGGCCTCTTTCAGCAGGATTATGTGGTCTACCACACTGCAAAAATTATTCAGGAATGATTTGAGGAAAATGACAGAGTTCTCGTTGTTGACTGAGTCTAATTGAGCATCTGTGGGATGTGCTGGACAAACAAGTCCGATCCAAGGAGGCAGGTATAGATATAGGTAACCTCTACTTGTAGCGCTCTGCTGTTTCTTTAATGATCTTACATACTCATTTTCTCTTCCTCTCTAATGACAGGAGCTGAAGGAGACAGAAGAATTGGACATTCAGCTGAAGGTGTTCAATGAGAATAAGGAGGAGGATTCTATTGAGCTCTCACACCGGCTTGATGACATCCGCACAGAGATGGAATATCCTTTTCACAGCAATTTATGAACAGCAGCTAGAGAGTGAGATGTGCTGCTCTCTCTCAGCTTCTTAAATCTTACATCCCAGTACCCTCTTTTCATATGGAGCCTGTCCAGGCTCAGGCAGAGCTTGTCATTATATTTCACAGCTTATTATAACTTCCCAAGTGGTTTTGTACGGTCATGGAAATTGTTGTTTTCAAGCAAACATTTGATCCTCTTTGAAACAGTACCTATTAATAAAGTTGATACACTCCATCACATGACACATAAAATTTTGTAGTAATTTTCACAATTTAAATGAACAAAAACAGATCAGTCACATGGAAAAAGTAAGTAAATCCCCTACATTTTTCACACCTTCAAATCCATAAAATTAGAATCAGGTGTTCAGGATTGGGTGCCAGTGATTAGAACCTGCTTAGGGAGTCCAGGTAGAACCTGTTTTATTTGAACTTCTCATATCTAGTGTCTGGTGTTCCCTTTGTTATTGAGGTGTGTGGTGTCATCATGCCAAAAGTTCTTTAAGGCCTTCAGAAAAAAGTTTGTGGTTGCCTTAGTCTGGCAAGGGATTTAAAAAGATCTTATAATTATTTATTATTCATTACTTATTCAATACTTATTATTATTTATTAATTATTACCATTCCACTTTAAGGAAAATAATCTACAAGTGGTACAGGTTTCAAACAATTGCCAATTTGTCTAGGACTGGCCATCCCAGCAAATTCAGTCCAATAGCAGACTGATGTAAAAAGAAGTCTCCAAGAACCCCAAAATTTCATCACAGGATGTGCTAGTAAAGATGTGGCCTTTAAGAATGCACGTTTTTTCATGTGGCAGAGGTGGGTAGAGTAACCAAAAGTTTTACTGAAGTGGTGGAAATGTTATGGTTTGGGGTTGCTTCGCTGCCTCAGGGACTGGACAGCTTGCATTCATTGATTCAACTATGAATTCTGCATCACATCAAAGAGTGCTTGAAGATAATGTGAGGCCATCTCTCTGAAAATTGAAGTTGAACCGAAAGAGGACCTTTCAACAGGATAATGATCCTAAGCACACTAGCAAATCCATTAGCAAATGGCTCAAAAAGAAGAAATGGAGGTTTATGGAATGGCCTAGTCAAAGCCTGGATTTGAATCCCATTGAAATATTGTGGGGAGATTTGAAACAGGCAGTACATGCAAGAGAACCCTCAAACATCTTGTAGCTGAAAGAATATATCATGGAAGAGTGGTCAAAAATTCCAGCAAACCTGGCGGACAATTATGCAAAATGCCTACAAGAAGTTATTTTTGCTAAAGGGAGCAATACTAGCTTCTGAGGCCAAGGGTGTACTTACTTTGTCCACAGAAGAATATCACATCTAATGATATTTCTGTTGAATAAATGATTGAAAATGCTAATTCTCCTTGTGGTTTTGTTCAAATATGCTGATGCTGCATGATTGACACACCACAAACGAACAATTCCTTGACTCTCTATGCACTGATATGGATGAGGTTTACCATATTCTGTCCAACATGGTGAAAGATACAGGCTCAGAGTCCTATTTCCTATCCATTCTTCAGCACTTGCTGCTCATCAGGAATGACTACTATATCAGGTGAGCATAATTTCCTTAAATAATCAATCCATCCACTGTACTGCTTATCCTACAGGGTCATGAGGCGAACGTGCTAACCACTAAGCCACCATGCACCTCCCCAAATTTTATATATATATGCGCTTATATATATATATGTATATAAATTTTTTCTTTTTTAACCTAAAGCGCATTCTGGTCTTCCTGCTCTTCATTTTCAATATAAGTCAAGGTGACTCAACAAAATAGATCTGAAGATGTTCTTGAAGCATATTTTAAGTATTTTTCTCTAAATCTAAATACCTTATTTTATTGTTACCAGTCCTGACGATTCACAACTTATTTTGACGTAATTACAGAGTTTACACAGGTAAGTAGAAGCCAGAAATCTGATGGTGAAAGGTTATTACTCTTTTTAAAAACGTTGTACAGCAGTCTAGGCTGCGGCTTTTATGCCCAAACCTCTATTTCAGACAGTTATCCACATACAATTCATCATGCATTTCCAGCCTTTGAAACTTGGAAATGTTTTTAATGTGCTAGATTAAATTAGTTGGTCTGAAATGCCGTATCTCTTTCTGCCAGATCGGATCTGACAGATCTGATTTTAGTTTGGTCCAAAGGATTTACTGACTGGCTGATAATCAAAGCTATCAACTTGCATGAAAGAGAGCATTATTAATAGTGTTATTCATATTAGTATTAGTATGTTTATTATTTTTAGCTTTGTCATTATAACAAACAAAACTTTAAACTCACTAAGAAATTAGAATAAACCAGAATGTTAAGATTCCTTTTTTGCTTTTTCCTTCTTTTTTTTTTTTTTTTTTTTTTAATTTATTAATTTTTTTATTAGGTAGTCTTGTAGGACATAATAAAGAGGAGGTAGATGAGAGTGAGAAAATATTGAGCACATGGCTGTGACTGATGTGAGGATTACATGGTTGATGTGGAGCATTGGTTGGATAAGAGACAGAAAAGAAGGTGCCAGACAGTGTGAAGGGGGATTGGAGCTAAGAAGTGAGTGTGATACTGCAGTGAAGGGGGCATATGCTGTCTACACTGGTAGGGTCTGACAGTTCTAGGTCAGCCTTTTCCTTCTTTCTAGTTATCTCTACCATGCTGGAAAGATGGTCGCCAAGCCACATGTAATGTAGGACAATTTATTATGTTAATAATAATATGTACAGTCATGTGGGAAAAAAGCACACCCCATGGAAATTGTTGGCTTTTCTGACATATTTGGACAAGCAAACATTTGTTGCTCTTTGAAACAGTGCCTATTAATAAAGTTGATGACACACAAAATCGACATTTTGTAGTAATTTTCACAATTTAAATGAACAAAAAACAAATCAGTCACATGGAAAAAGTAAGTACACCCCTACATTTATCACACCTTCAAATCCATAAAATTTGGATTTTTTGGATTATTATTTGGATATTGGATATATGGATATTTAAACTTCTCATATCTAGTGTCTGGTGTTCCCCTTGCTATTGAGGTGTGTGTGGTGCCATCACGCCAATATCTAAAGAGTTCTGTAAGGCCTTCAGAAAAACGGTTGTGGATGCCTATGCGTCTGGCAAGGGATTTTAAATGATCTCCTAATTATGTGTAATACATCATTCCACTGTAAGGAAAATCTTCTACAAATGGTGCAGATTTCAAACGACTACCAATTTGTCCAGGACTGGCCGTCCCGGCAAATTCAGCCCAAGAGTGGACAAACTAGCGTAATTATAAATATAAGGTTTATTTTTAATGCTTGGATGCAAATCATTCAATGACTGCCTGAAGTCTGGAACCCATGTACATCACCAAATGCTGAGTTTCCTCCCTTGAGATGCTTTGCCAGGTCTTTTTCTGCAGCTGCCTTCATTTGCTGCTTGTTTGTGAGTTTTTCTGTCTTCAACTTTGTCTTCAGTAAGTGAAAAGCATTCTGAATTGAGTTGAGGTCAGGTGACTGACTCTGCCATTTAAGAACATTTCATTTCTTTGCCTTAAGAAGCTCTTGGGTTGATTCCATGGTATGTTATGGGTCATTATCCATCTGTACTGTGAAGTGCCGTTCTATCAGTTTTGCAGCATTTGACTGAATCTGATCAGAAAGTATAGTTATATACACTTCAGGATTCACCCTGCTACTTCTATCAGCAGCCACATCAATAAACACCAGTAAACCAGTTCCATTGGCAGCCATGCATGCAATAACACTTCCTCCACCATGTTTGACAGATGATGTGGTATGCTTTGAATCATGAGCCTTTCCTTCTTTCTCCATATTCTGCCCATCATTCTGGTACAAGTTAATCTTCACTTTCTGTTCTTGAACATTACCTACGGTTGTATCTTGAGGTAAACCCTTTGTATTTATATTCATGATGGTGTCTGTGGATAGTAGACTTTGACAGTGATATGCCTACCTCCTTGAGAGTGTTCTTGACTTGGCTAGATGTTGTGAAGGTATTCTATGATTATTCATTTTAGTTATCCACTGTGGTCTTCCATGCCTTTTGGTGTTGCTGAGCTCTCCAGTGCATTCCTTCTTTTTAAGAATGTCCCAAATTGTTGATTTGGCCACTCTTAAAGTTTCTGCTATCTCTCTGATAGATCTGTTTTCTTTTTCAGCCTAATTATGGCCTCCTTCACTTGCATTTACACCCCCTTATACCACATGTTGAGAGTTCTCATGAACAACTACCAAATGCAAATTCAACACTTGAATCAACTCCAGATCTTTTATCTCTTTAATTTGAAATCATCATGAAATAATGATAACAGGCCACACCTGGCCATGAAACTGCTTATCAGTCAAATAGCCCAATTACTTTTGAGCCTGTGAAAATGGAGGGACTATGTAAAATGACTGAAATTCTTAAACGGTTAATGCAGTATTTTTGTTAAACCACTTGAATTAAAGCTGAAAGTCTACACATCCATCACACCTTGATTGCTTAATTTCAAATCTATTGTGGCAGCGTACAGAGGTAAAATTACAAAAGTTGTGTTACTGTCCAAATACTTATGGGCCAGCTTGTAATTATTCACCTTCTGTACCTTGGCTTAAGATAACATTGTATGCACTTTAAATTAAAATTGATTATACACTGTGATCAGGAAAGGTCACACACTATGTGCTATGGCAGCAGATAATCCTAAGCCTATTCAATCTCAGACATGCAGGCCCAGCCTTGTCAAATCCCATAGTCAAGTCAGTCTGTACATTCATTGATGCTAATTTCACTGCACACTGAATTGTTTCAGGGGCATGGAATATTATTAAATGGTTAGTTTTATAAAGTGAAGTTTTTTTTAAATGTGTAAATGTGTGTGTCTCTCAGACCTCAATACTACAAGGTGATTGAAGAATGTGTGGCTCAGATTGTTCTTCACCGGAGTGGAATGGACCCTGACTTTGGTTACAGAGAGCGACTAGATGTAGACTTCACCCAACTCATTGGTAAGTTACAAGTATGTTATGCATCTACTCTCTTTAGGTAAATTCTAGCTGGAAAAATAAAAAGCTCAATAAACAGGAAGTACTGTAGTACTTTATTTACATAATAATTTCATAGCAATTATATATTCAATTACACATGCATAGACATTAAACAATATATTAAAGAAAGGATACAGTGTGCAAACAGTTTATCTCAGTGTCAGTAAGACGGCAAGATATTTAACCCTTACATACCTTACAAAATAGTCAAATTTGACCAATTTTGACATTTAATGAAGGCATAAAATCAACCTAAATATTTTTTTGGCCTGAAATTTGGTGATTCTTCCTAAAATGAACAAAAATTTCCACCAGTTTTCCTACAAGTACTACACATTTTGTACACAGCTTCTGTTCTGAAAGAATTACAGGTTCAAAATGGAGGAAATAAGAGAACTATGAACAGCTCCTGTGAAAAAAGGTCCTTGAATTGTTTGCACCGGGAACGTATATTTTAAGTAGACTCCTTTAAGCTACTGGGCAGTTATGGGAAAATCTTGAAAAAGTGAAACAGTAAAATTTTGACTAGGCATATACCATGGATGGGAAAGCATGGTGAGAGTCAAGAGGGGCCTTGACAATGTCATGAGATCATAAACGTTCCCTTGAGAAAGCAGGCATTTTCAGGGCCTATTACAGTGTACTTGATACAAATGTGGTGGAAAAGGAGGAGATACAATTTCTGGGCAACAATAAGATGTCGAAACAAGCTTAACATGCAGCAAGTGTGGAAAATCTATTTGCAGTGGCCAGACTTCCAAAAGGTGACAGCCATATTTGCAAAACGTGATGTTAGATGGTAGGGTAGAGCAGGATTTAAGTTAGTGTTCATGATACCTTTATTCATGCATCTTCAGTAATTTTCATCTTTATCCTGGTCAGGGTGGCACCAGGCGCACACACATTTACACACTCATTCATAGCTGGAGAAATGTAACATGGCCAAACTGCATGCATGCATATTTCTTGGGCAGTGGAAAGATGCAGGAGGACCCAGAAGAAACCCATGCAACATGGGAAGAACCTGTGAAACTCCATACAGACATTAACTTGAGCTCAGGATTGAACCAGGGTGTCTGGAGATGTGTGGCAGCAATGCTACCTGCTGTGCCACTATGCTGCCCTAGTGTTCATGTTGTAGTTTTAAAAAAATGTTTTAAGTTCAGAAAAGTTTGACGTTTGCCAATTAATAAAATTCATTAAAAGCATTATACTTATTTTATGTTAGACCCATTTATTGATGAGCTTTCAGGTTGTTCCTGGATGTCCATTTGGAGTTTAAAATATGACATAGGGACTACTCTTGAGGTAGTAGTTGGGTCAAAATTACCTGGTCCATACTGTAAGCGGTCAGAATATCAAAGATATGTAAGGGTTAATAAGTAAATATAGAACATTTATTTATTATGTGGCGAGAGAGACTGACATTTAATCCTTCTTTAACCATTCAAGGGCAGTGGTGGTTCAACAGTTAAGGCTCTGGGTTACTGATCCGATTTATGATGTTTCCATTATAAATAAATAAAAGCATGTTGTTGAGAGGGTTTAAAGAGCGAGAGTCTCAAGACAAATCAAGAAAAAAAAATTAATCCACATATCAAGAAAAATATTCAGAACATTTTCTTCTAAGTGATTGACCACGTGTATCTCTTTCAGGAAAAACACCAGAGATGGTCCTTTTCCCTCTTTAATATTTTTCTGTGCCTAATGTACTGTCTTAATCCTGAGGTTGTTGTAAAATATTAAACAAGGTGTAAAAATGTCTAGATGTGTTGTCCTATCTTAGGACATGGTTCTCAACATTGCTTTTGAATTTTGATGCGAATACACTGAAGCACTACAAAAATATGACCTCATTTTGTATGGCTGTTTCACTGTCAATGCCTTCCATATTATATTGCAGATATCAAAAACAATACATGACATCAAAGTGGCCAAGTCTCCAAGGAATCACATGACAAAGCCATTATGATTTTAGGTCAATCAGTTGAAGAGTTATGAGATACACACGATTCATATTTTTCATGCCTACAAAGGTATCAACACACTTTATATTAGTAAAAATACACTAATGATTAAAAAAAAATAGAAATTCATAACAATAATTAAAATACACAGTTGCTTATACAGAATAAACAAATCAAGGCATGTGTTGGAATATCAAGTTTCAGAGCTCAATGAGCTTAATTTTTATTAATTTATTTATTGTTGCTATTATTATTATTATTATTGTTAATATTATTATTACTATTAATAATAATAATAATATTACATACATTCTAGCAGGAAAGGCTTTGTATGTGTTTCGGAGATATAGCCAAACATTATGTTTTGCATAATGGCGGAAATTTGGAAATGGTGGATGGAATATTTTTGCACTGACATGACTCGGCATCATGTCAGAAATCAGATGACACCAGAATTGTGAATGTATTCCAGAGGAAATAGCAAAAAAATAGGATTTCATGGTTGAATGCCCCCAAGTGCGCAAATGACATGAAAAAATTTGGGACCATTGCTGGTGTCGTCCCAATAAGTATCCTCAAGTTTCATGTCGATCCACAGCTTGATGGCCTTCGGTGATCTGGTGCTTGGCCTTCGGTGCTTGACCAATAATAATAATAATAATAATAATAATAGTAATAATAATAATACAAACAAAAACAATAGGGTTCCAGCACTTTCGGTGCTTGGCCCCTAATAATAATCTCTTAATGTGTGCTGTGTGTGTGTATGTGTGTGTGTGTGACTTTCAGATCAGTGTGTAGATAAGGCCAAGTTGGAGGAGAGTGAACAGAGAGCAGCTGAATTCTCCAAAAAGGTAAAGCTTTTCATCACTGTGTGCTTGGGTCATTGGTATGCTGCTGTACTCCTAACCAACATTTTAGCAGGAAAACAGCTTTGGCCTGATTAGTAGTTAATCAATAGCTGTCAACTCAGCTACATGATATGAATGAGTGGGTGCAGAATTAATGTTGATGATCCATTCTGTATGCTTGTTCGTGTTATACTGGGTGCGCATGATAACTATTTAAATTTTCTATACAAGCAGACAATCACAGATGCATTTTTACCCCTTAAATCTTATTTATCTATTTATTTATTTATTTATTTATTTTAAAAAAATGGAATTTAGCTTACCCCTAATTGATTTCAAAGACTTCAGACTTCAGAATAAACAGTGAAAATAGAAACACTGGGGAGACACCAGGAGAAAAAAGATTTCCCCCTCTGATAGTTAGGCCAATTCTTTTGTTTTTGCTATACACTGAAGACATTTAGGTTTGAATATGAGACGAGAGATCAGATTTTCAGCTTTAATTTCCTGATATTTACATCTAGCTGTGTTAAACAACTTTAGTACCTTTGGTGGCAGACCACCCACTTTTTAGGTATGCAAAAGTATTTGAACAGATAGTGTTAAAGTAAATAACACTTAATATTTCGTTGCATATCCCTTGCTTTCGATAATTACATTAAGCCGGCAACCCACTGACATTACCAACCCAGTTGATCGCAACTCAGTTGAACAGCTACGGGAGATTTTGGGCTAATATGTCATACAGTGCTCTTCACCACCATAATCAAAACACCAGTTGAGGGAATATAATTTAGAAGACTAAAATGTTCATCCCTCCAGTACAGTTCCAGAAATTTATTGAATCAATGTCAAGGTGCATTAAAGGTGTGCTGGTGGCTCATGGTGTCCTGACACCTTAATAAGATACTTAATGTTGTTTTTTCCTTTAATTTGACACCTGTCTGTATGTGGTGAAATTCATAATCATTTGCGACTTGGCCATTTAGGAATAACTGGTGAAAGGTGTAGGTGTGTGTGAGAGAGAAAGAGTGCTTATAAGAACATGTTCACAGAAGTATGTTTGTGTGTGTGTGTTTGCATGTGACTTTTTGTAGTTTGACGAGGAATTCAGTGCACGACAGGTGGCACAAGCTGAGTTGCAGAAACACGAGGAGAAAATCAAAGAGCTGGAGGGGAAGATCACCTCCATCCAGAGTCAGGTACAACTGCACCTCATCTCTCTCTCTCCCACACACACACACACACGCTGCACCTCATCTCACTCCCTCACACACAAACACACACAAACACAGTGTAATATCTGTATGAGTATTTCAGATCCTTTCAAAGACATTTATCACTGATATTCACTAGTCTGAGATGCATGCACACTCAAAAGTTTCAACTTTTTCCATTTTACCATACAAGTGCTCCTAAGTGCACCTACAGACCCAGTCAGCAACAAATCTGCTGCACTTTCATATGATTCCTCTTAATACCACAGCTTTTCTCGCACACTTTCAACCAACCAGAAAATATTAGAAATTTTTTTATTGGTTTACTCAGTCCTGTCTGTGTTATAAAATACACAGAAAATGAGGTATATAAGCACTTTAGGACTATGAATAGTGATGTCTTTGTTGTGCGGTCATATTAGCCAATTTCTTTCTGGAAAAGTTACTGCTAATGCAGTGGCTCAAGGATATTGGCTAATTTTGTAAAATTGAAACCTTTTTATCAGATATATGAAACTGGTTGATTTAATCAACAGGCAATCTTCACTTTAAAATGTAGGATTTGATTCTTCTGAATTGCTTCATTGTGCTATTTTGTTCTTTTTTATCATCGGAATGAGGGATTACATTTCCTCTCTGACTCACATATCCTCATTCTTTTCCAGACCACATGCACAACACTTCTTGTAGAAAATGCTTTCTGTTTCCTACTTAACCTAATTTGAAATGCTTTAGGGCTGTTAAAGATCAAAAAGAGAGTAGTTTGCCTGCCTGTAGAATTTAAAAAAAAAAAAAAGATGGGATGGCAAAAGAAACTGTTTCCCAGACACAGCCTCAATTTTAGTTGCAAATGCCCTTGTTTTGTCTTCCTAGCTTTGAACCCACTTGCTTACCCCCTATATGTTGTTAGGTTATTTTGTTTCCCCACTTTTTCGGATTAGTTGGCATCATTAAAGTACCATGGCAGCCCTGGCCCACTTATTCTCCTTGATTCAGAATGGGCACATTAACAGTGGCATCACTGGAATAGGCCATTAGTCTTGTGCTTCTTCCAGCATTGTATTCATTTATGTGCATTCCCCTCCCCTGCACTTCATCTGGCCAGAGTGCAGTGTTGTCACTTTACCCACTTGTTTCTCCACTATCTTTGCTTTGCCTTGTTCATTAATCACCTGGCTCATGCACATTTTCATTATACCAGGCCTTTTTGTTTCCTCCCATTACTTGCCAGCACTTATGTGACAGCACTCCATGCAATGTACATCTATACTCATGTTTATTTTAATATTATTTTTAATGGAATATTATGTATTTTCAACTTAAATCTTACATTTTTTTCCGCAATCTCTTGATTAATTTGCTCCTTGCTTACGTTTATTGTAGTTTTACCTTCCAGTTCCCTGCTTTGAAGCCCAGCATATTAATAGATAGAGAAGCAGATTTAATCCTTGCAGATTTCCACTCTTCCCCCTTGCATTCTGATCCCATGCTCTGATAACATGCTCTTTTTGCTTCAACAGCCTCTGCTGGGGAGCAAGTAAAGTGCTGACTCAACTGGAAATTAGCATGGGTTCTTTCCATGTATACCATCAAAAAAAAAGTAACATACCAAATATGCGCTTGTGGTAAAGTTGCACTCCTTTTCAAACAGAAAGCAGAGACATAACATAGAGAGACATAGCTATCATTTTTCACACAAATAAAGGCTGTTTTTGCTCTGCATAGTTACACTGATGCATCATATCAGTGAAGTTTTTATCAGAGAAGGTTTCTGAGTGTTTTTTCCATAATATTCAATAGCTACCTCAAAAAAAGATATACAGTCGGGTACATAAATATTTTAACATTGACAGTGTTATTAGGGTTGCACCTCCTTAAACCCATGTGCCCACTACACATTACTTCAGTACAATTAATTAATCGCTAATAAGGATAACAACATATCTCTTATCTTCTTTATACATTATATTACCAAATATGAGCTGTATGTTTGAACATGGAAGTTCTTGTAAAGCCTTAGACATGGGCTTAACCTAACACATCAACACAAAACAAGTTTCTTTACAGCACTCGCTTCACTATGCATTGTTTTCATACACCCATTGGGTGGCAATGGCACTGTAGTGATTGAGCCCATCATCGCTGCTTGCAGCTATATTTCATTTTTGTCTTCTTCTTTTGGCTAGAGTTAGGGTGTTTATGGCAGCCCATATAACCGATTGGTAACTAGTTGACACACTGAATGGGGATGGTCTAAGGAACATTCTTTAGACCAATTGCTGCAAACGCTCTAGTGCCACCATCAGGTCAAATTTGGGCCTAATTTGGAAGTACTTTTATGGTCATGACTTTTGAACCATGAGCCAAAATTTAAAAGCCAGGCATCCCAGTATTCCCTGGATTGAGATGAGTTCAACAGTTTTTGCACTACTCCTCCTCAGAATGCTGTTCAATCATGACCATATTTGGCACACATCATCTTCAGACTAAGCCTCACAAACCTTATCAAAATAATTTTGAATTATCCAAAAGCTTTGCCCGTAATGGGCCAACAAACCCGACAACCTAACTCAGCACGCTATTTTGACACAAAATATGGTAGGAATCTTCAGGACAATCCAAGGTCATGACCTGAGGCTGTGCAATAAATTTTATGACTGCGCCACTGGTCAAAAGTTACAATAACATGCTAAAAATGCTAACTGTAACTTTTGCCACTCCTTTTCCAAATTTTCCTGTCTGAACAAAACTTATTAAAGGAATTTTGATGTTCAAAACCATTCTCCTGTAACACGCTTGCAAATGCAACAAACATGATATGAGGGTGTATCTCAGGAAAGCATCTACATATCATCATGAAACTTGATAATTATCTTCAGGAGCACCCCCTGAATGTAGCCAAGAAGTTCTGTGACTGCGCCACTTTGTGGTCAAGAACTGTAACAACTTTAATTTTTTCCTTATATCATTTGAAGAATTTGTGCTAAATTCACAGTAAATTTTGCTGAAGTGAATGCACACCAACATCTGAAATTCAAGTTTACTTCCTGTCAGCCAGCTTGGATTATGTCAATAACTGTTTTTTTTTTTTTTTTGGCTATATCTTCAGACCAACCTGGACAAAGTTATCAAAAGAATGTTGAAGTTCCAAACAGTTTGCCTATAATGTGCAAAACAAATTCTGATGGTGAAGCCGCCAAACAGGAATTGAGGCTGTATCTCAGCAATGACCTAGCACACTTGACACAAATCTTGGTAGACATCATGCCTTGAGGCTATGCAACAAATTTTGTGACCGCGCCACTTACTGGTCAAAAGTTACAATAACATGCCAAAAAGGCTTCCATTTGAGTGCTATTTTTGCTACTCCATCTCCAAATTTTGTCCAAGCTTCACCTAATAAGAGAACCTCTGATATTCAAAACCATTCTCCAATAACAGACTGGCAAATGCATGAAACTACAAATCATTCTTGAATCTGTTTTCCTATAGTTATGGCTCTGCTGTCCTGTTATTGCTTATGCAACAATTGTAGTGCATCTGTGAATGTGCAGCTCACCGAGTCTGGGTGCTTGGCCTCCAAATATGCTGCTTGAAGCTTTGCTTGCTTGCAGCTCATGTTCCTAATATACTGTTACCATGCTATACTCATATTCCCACTACTTTATTACACCATCCATATTTTACATTTATATGTAACAAATCAAAAGACATTGTTGCTGCCTACTTAATAGTATTTAATAGTTAGTATAAAATGATGCACACTACTATGAAGGAGGGGTGGGGGGTGGTGGGGGGGGGTGTTATTGGAACAAACGACCAATTAATACTTGCAAAATGTTCACTAAATCACTTAGTTAATTAGATGATTAGTGCCAAGAGATCCCATCAATCAATTTGATGCCTAATATGTGTAGCTTCAGCTGAAATTGTTTGATTTATGACAGTTTCAAAAAATGAGAGAAAAAAGGCTCTTTTAAGAGGTGTGCATATAAGAGACAGTGCAATTGCTAGTATCAGACGCTCAAAACTAAAAAAGAAAATTCACCAAATCGCTTGAATAGCTAATTAAATGGTTAGTGTCAGAAGCGCTCGCTGATCAATATGATGCCATAAATGTGTAGATTGAGCTGGATTTGTTTGAAAAAGTAGTAGCAGGAGAATGGACAGATATTTCCAAAAGATCTATATCTTTAGGGGTGTAACAGTATATATAAAATTCAATACAATACTGATACGGTGGTGTATCTATAACATAGTCAGGTCCATACGTATTTGGACAGGGACACAATTTTTGTAATTTTGTCTCTCTACACTACCACGATGAATTTGAAATGAAGCAATCAAGATGTGATTGAAGTGTAGACTTCAGTTTCCTTCCATTTCACAGGCTCAAAAGTAATTAGTCAACTAACTGATAAGCAGTTTCATTGCCAGGTGTGGCCTGTGTCCTTGTTGTTTCCTGACAAATTAACAAGATAAAATGTCTGGAGTTGATTCCAAGGGTTGAATTTGCATTTGGTAGCTGTTCATGGGAACTCTCAATATGCGGTCCAAAGATGTGTGAATGCAAGTGAAGGTGGCCATCATTAGGCTGAAAAAACAAAACAGATCTATCAGAGACATATCAGAAACGTTAGGAGTGGCCAAATCAACAGTTTGGTCCGTTCTTAAAAAGAAGGAATGGCGAGCTCAGCAGCACCAAAAGGCCAGGAAGACCATGGAAGACAACTAAAGTGGATGATCGCAGAATTTTTTTGCATGTTGAAGAAAAAGCCCTTCACAACATTTGCATCCAAGTATTAAAAATAATCCGGCTATTTATGATTGTTAGTTTGTCCAGTTACTTTTGAGCCTGTGAAAATGTCTGCAGTTCCTAAACGGTTAGTTGAATATTTTTGTTAAACCCCTTGAAGTAAAGCTGAAAGTCTACACTTTAATCATGTCTTGATTGCTTCATTTCAAATCCATTGTGGTGGTATACAGAGGCAAAATTACAAAAATTGTTACCGTCCAAAAACATTTGGACCTGACTACATTTTTGATACAGCAAATTTAAGCATTGCCTGAATATGTGCCTTAGGTTTTCAGTTGATGAAAACATTCTACAAGTACAATCATTGAAACATTATTAAGAGAAAGTTTGTGGGATTGAGAATCTTCGTCGTACATAATGAAACAAAATTAGAATGCAACAAAATTAAACATGGCTAAGATGTTACTGGTGCGACTCAGATGGGGGCATGTCCCATTTAAGTCCCATTTTGCTGTTAACTGTGCTGTCAGTGAAGTAGTTCTCTGTAGCCCCAGATGTGTTTTTGAAACCTTTTTTCTCCGCTACTGAATACGAACTTCCAAATCACCTGGGTGATTTCTTTAGCTCAGATTGAATCAGCAAGGAAGGGCTGCCTGAATGCGCCATAGAGTTTACTGCAAAATAACCATATGTTTGCAGTATTAGTACCGGTATATTATACACATATTTGGGAGAATCAACACATTGTAATGTTTCAGTGCACCATTCGCAGGCTATCAGCATCGTAATGTACCAATAAAACAAAGTGCTCCCATACATCATACATTAAAATTTCCAGCTCCTGCTTAACCTAGGAGCTAGTAAGCTAGCGTGATAGTGTGTTGTCTTGTGAAAAACAGCATGATTATGAGGAGAAAAAAAATATCCCTGTAGCCTCTTTTGATTCGAGATACAGAAGATATTGCTTTTTGAGAGGATACAGTGTGGGCTTGATTAAGTTTAAATAATGTAACGTGTATTTTATGAAGAATAGGCTACCTTATTATGCAGTCTGTTGGATGTATCAATCGAAATGCAAACATATCGATTTGAGAGCTTTACATACATTACAGCCCTAGTAGTGTTTTATACAAGATGGGAATATAAAACAAAATAAAAGAACACAAAATTGCAGCACAAGTAGCTTTATAAACTGAATCAACTGTTTTGTTTTTAACTGGAAGAAAGAAAATAATTTGCTCTGTAACACCTGCTCCTTCCAAAAGGGTTTATATTTGAGCATTTGAGGAGCAAAAACCAAATGCAGCAATTGACATACAGACATGACCAGACCAGCCTTAAGGAGCACAAGCAGGAACACTGTTCATTTTCACTTAATTAGCAAGGAAGCATTGTGTTCAGCTTAGCTGCTTCAATCAGACAGTCCAGTACACTCACCTTTTACAAAATTAGTTATTTTTTACTAAAACATTTTTCAATATCTTATATAGAAATGAATACTTAGTTCATTAGTACTACATGAACATTCAGCATTTCTTCTGTGCCATATTTCATGTTTAGTGTTCCCTTTGTTCACCAACCTATGTGCTTTATGTTGCCCTGTCTGTCTATTTCTCTTTGTGTCTGTTCTTCACCTATTCAGTTAACATAGCATGGTGGGTTTCTCTAAGTCTGGTCTCTTCTGCCACATTCTAAGTTCAGTCGCCTTCTTCTGTAAAAGAAAAACTGAATAAATATTAAACTGCCACTTCACTCATCAAAACTCCTTATGCCCCAATATTCAGCCTGAGGCTTGATTTACAGTGTTGTCTTGATTTGCAATCATCACTGCTTGCTAAACAAGTAAGCAATAATCAGTTTTTATATCACACTTGTAAATAGTACTTTGATTAAAGCTGTCAGTGTGAGGCCAGCAAAATGTGAAATGGTCGAGAGATTTCAAAACATTTTATATGATAAATACTTAAGGATGGGAGTGTTTCTCAATTCCAACTCTAAACTGACTGACTCGAAACACAATCGTAGACACAAACAAACTCAACCACTTAGTTGACTGTAGGATTGTAACCCTCTAAGGTCATCAGCAATGAAATGGGAAAGGTTTAATTTTTTATTTGCCCCCATTAAGCCTCTTCAAGTCTTTTCCCCACACAGATGTAAAGCCCAACACTACAAACACACCATATATACCTTACAGGATATTTTACACAGACTAGATCCTGATGTTAATCACAGGTGTAGATAAAGACCTGCCTGACCTCCTCATTAAGACTCCTCTACCCATGGCTGGAGTGCCATTGTGTTTAGCACGTACCAGTATAGAGGACCAGTAGCATGGAAACAGGGCTGCTCTAATTTGGACGCTAATGTGCTGATTTCTTTAAAAGAGAAAATGAGACATTTGGAGACTGACAGGCACAGAATCATAGGATGAGGTGCTTGTCAAGGAGCCTCATTGTCCTCCACATTATACCTTTAAAGTTTTTGCTATAAAACAGCCCACCTGTTGCATTGTGTAATCAAACACTCCACTGAACACAGGGTGGTGCACTGCAAGGAGAATTGCTTAGACAATTTAAGAACTTTTATATTTAGCTCTTTATAGAATGAGGCATAATGCAAATTAGGAAAAGAAAGAAAGCGGGAAATTGGTGTATAATCATCCAAAGGTCAAATAATTTTTGAGCTATGGAAATGGCTCGGTTTGGCGGGACTCTAAAAACCTGTTTATGATGCTGATTTTTCCAAGCAGCATAGAAATATCACCGTTTCTTATCAGTTAAAGAAAGTGGTTTCACCATCTATTTTATAGTAACTTTGTGGATATCTTCTCCTGTACTTCAGTAATGAGAGAGTTTATTCTTATCAAGGTGGAAAGTCAGGGACATACCAGAGGCTTTAATGTATGGGTGTTCAATCTTATCCGGAAAGGGCCGGTGTGGGTGCAGGTTTTCATTACAACCAAGCAGAAGCTACACCTGAGTATATTGAAAGCCAAGATCAACTGATTAAACAGGTGGAATCAGGTGTGGCTCCTGCTTGGTTGGAATGAAAACCTTCACCCACACCGGCCCTTTCCGGATAAGATTGGACACCCCTGCTTTATTGCAAAGCATGAGTCATGTCATCACATTCCAACACAAATCATATAAACCATCTGTGAAGTGCACAGCGTAACAGGAAAAGAACAAGTTAATCTCCTGTACAGAACCACTGCTTGCTATCAGTGTTAAAGCCTAATTAGTCTTCTGATGGCTGCAGCATATTCAGGGGCCTGCATCTTATTTATATACTTAATCTATAAGCAAATTGCAGAGGCAATTTATATGTTAATCAAGTCTCATTGTTTACTTTTTTATAGTATGCTTTATGATTAAATGATGTGAATCAAACTTGCACATAACACTGTCCATATTTCATATCCAAATAAATAACAATAATAAAAAATAACATTTATGTTATCTGCAGAAAACCTTTCAGTGTTATGACACATTTTAATCCATGCCTATACGATAAAATGATTGGTCTCTTACCTGGCACTAGTGTGGCATGGAAATGTGTGTTTGATCTGTAACTATCTAACTATCTGTAAGACCTGTGGAATTAGATTTCTCATCAGAGACATGTTTACCTCAGCCTTTCGACTTTTTCTCTCCTCTTCTCCTAGGTCATTTCATTAGGGTCAAAGCCTCAAGGGTGTGAAATACCCGATTGTTTTTGGGAGGATTATTATTGGCAATATATTTACTGAAAAAAATGTTGACGCGTTCAGTACTTATTACCCCCACTGCATGTGTTGTTTGGTTCAAATAAAATCTCAACCTAAAAATAAACACTCTTCCCTGCTAAACATTGTAGAGTTTCACCAAGTTTGCTGAAAAATAACAGCATTTGTTTTGCTAATGGTGGCACATACACACAAATAAACACAAGAACATAGGCATCAAGATAAGCTGCCTTTTACAATCTCATCAACCTCACAGGAGTCTGGACAAAAATTCTTAGAAAATAATATTGCAACTCCCCCACTAACAGAAGAGTTATAACTGAAAGTAGAAACTCCTCTTCATTCTACTGTCCAGTCAGTAACATTCTTAATTAATCTAATTAAATTAATCTAACAGGGCATACCTAAACAACAAGAAGCCAAAGTTAGTGACATTTTCTAGTATTTTTGATTACTTAAAAAAATTTAAATATCAGGAAATGAAAGTTGAAATTCTTATTTTATCATCTCATATTTATCTTTTGATCTCAAATCCAAATGTCTTCAGTTTAACACAAAAACAAAATAATTGGCCTTGCTATTCCAATACTTTCAGAGGAGACTGTATAAATCCTTTGCCCAACTTCTAATGTTACAAATATTAAAGGCCATGGTTTGGTAATTACTACACACAAAATAAAGGCCTTATCAAAGATTTCCCCATTTAACACTATTTTTTTAACATTTTAAAAATGCTTTTAAATTCTCAATAAGGTCAATCCTGCTAAGGTCAATCCAACTTCTAAGTCTGCCTCAGAATGTTAGATTGTTGCCCATTTCACCATCAATCCAGTCTCACAATTATTTTAAATAGATTATGATCTGTAACATCTACTGTTTTTCTACATGATAATTTTTCTCCCACAAGGAACGTGTCGTGACCCAAAGGCGCATGAGAAGAACACAGACGAAAACGTTGTTAAGAAACCTTCTTTCTGCTTCCGTTATTCAGTCTTCTTTAATATTTGTAACATTAGAAGATGATTCAAGGTGTTATATACAGTGAGGGAAAAAAGTATTTGATCCCCTGCTGATTTTGTACGTTTGCCCACTGACAAAGAAATGATCAGTCTATAATTTTAATGGTAGTTGTATTTGAACAGTGAGAGACAGAATAACAACAAAAAAATCCAGAAAAACACATGTCAAAAATTTTATAAATTAATTTGCATTTTAATGAGGGAAAAAAGTATTTGACCCCCTCTCAATCAGAAAGATTTCTGGCTCCCAGGTGTCTTTTATACAGGTAACGAGCTGAGATTAGGAGCACACTCTTAAAGGGAGTGCTCCTAATATCAGTTTGTTACCTGTATAAAAGACACCTGTCCACAGAAGCAATCAATCAGTCATATTCCAAACTCTCCACCATGGCCAAGACCAAAGAGCTCTCCAAGGATGTCAGGGACAAGACTGTAGACCTACACAAGTCTGGAATGGGCTACAAGACCATTGCCAAGCAGCTTGGTGAGAAGGGGACAACAGTTGGTGCGATTATTCGCAAATGGAAGAAGCACAAAAGAACTGTCAATCTCCCTCGGCCTGGGGCTCCATGCAAGATCTCACCTCGTGGAGTTGCATTGATCATGAGAACAGTGAGGAATCAGCCCAGAACTACACGGGAGGATCTTGTCAATGATCTCAAGGCAGCTGGGACCATAGTCACCAAGAAAACAATTGGTAACACACTACGCCGTGAAGGACTGAAATCCTGCAGCGCGCGCAAGGTCCGCTGCTCAAGAAAACACATATACATGCCCGTCTGAAGTTTGCCAATGAACATCTGAATGATTCTGAGGACAACTGGGTGAAAGCGTTGAGGTCAGATGATACCAAAATGGAGCTCTTTGGCATCAACTCAACTCGCCGTGTTTGGAGGAGGAGGAATGCTACCTATGACCCCTGGAAGACCATCCCCACCGTCAAACATGGAGGTGGAAACATTATGCTTTGGGGTTTTTTTTCTGCTAAGGGGACAGGACAACTTCACCGCATCAAAGGGACGATGGACGGGGCCATGTACCGTCAAATCTTGGGTGAAAACCTCCTTCCCTCAGCCAGGGCATTGAAAATGGGTCGTGGATGGATATTCCAGCATGACAATGACCCAAAACACATGGCCAAGGCAACAAAGGAGTGGCTCAAGAAGAAGCACATTAAGGTCCTGGAGTGACCTAGGCAGTCTCCAGACCTTAATCCCATAGAAAATCTGTGGAGAGAGCTGAAGGTTCGAGTTGCCAAACGTCAGCCTCGAAACCTTAATGATTTGGAGAAGATCTGCAAAGAGGAGTGGGACAAAATCCCTCCTGAGATGTGTGCAAACCTGGTGGCCAACTACAAGAAACGTCTGACCTCTGTGATTGCCAACAAGGGTTTTTAAACCAAGTACTAAGTCATGTTTTGCAGAGGGGTCAAATACTTATTTCCCTCATTAAAATGCAAATCAATTTATAACATTTTTTATGTGCGTTTTTCTGGATTTTTTTGTTGTTATTCTGTCTCTCACTGTTCAAATAAATCTACCATTAAAGTTATAGACTGATCATTTCTTTGTCAGTGGGTAAACATACAAAATCAGCAGGGGATCAAATACTTTTTTCCCTCACTGTATCTGCTGTATCGAAAGATAAGTTTGCATTTTATGTTAACAGCCGGACCATCCTTATGCCTGAATATCAGGCAAATATGAATGAATTAATTAAATGCTTATTAATTTTACTGATGTCACAAACTCTTATATTCAAAAGACGTTTAATATTCAACCTTGGATGACTATAATGAGAAAAAAAAAATCATTATAAACATAAATCCAGTTTGTGAAACATAAACAGTTAATTCACTGAGGTGTTCATTGAAGTGTTTACATGAACCCTTTTTTTGTGTTTGAGCTCTGTCAGGTTATAAACGAATTATTAGGCTGCATGTGAACTACATTGGGCAATATAGTAAAAGTATTCACGCACACATTCATTGCTTGAGTGTGTGATCCTTATCAAAAACATGCTGTGCTTTGTAAACAACAAGGCCACCACATGCTAATCAATTCTTTTATGACAGAGCTTAATTTATCTAATCTATTCGAATAATGACAGCTTAATTTGCTCAATTAACTTTAACACACAGTGTTTTTATGGACATTTTAGATGTTTTTATCCATGAAATTAGAAGCCTTATTCAGAACTAAAATGCTGTGACAATGTGACCATTCATTGGGTGCAAGGTTATGTTCAAATAACTGTTTCTAAATCACCTGAGTGACATCTGATTGAGCTGAGATTTGGTGTGCTGCCTCATTGTGCTAATCTGCGAGTGGACCTTTACAGTAACTTTTGTGTTACTTCAAAAACATGGCTACCATCAGCTTGCAGTCCACATTTCACAGTGTTACATCAAGCTACCATTGAGAAAAATTAATTTTGCTTTAGTGCTTTGTGCAGCTTGGTGAGTACTTGCTATCTGTGTTGAAATCTACAAATAGTGGTTGGCCCCCACAGATTATCGTTTGTGGCTATATTTAGCAGTCCAAGAACAGAAGGTGCTGGAACAGAGTTGTGATTGTTAGGATTTTTCTTTTGTCTTTTTTTTTCTTCGTCTTCTTCATACATTTGGTATGCATGTCTTGTTAAGAAAAACAAATGTCACAATTGCATCCATTAACTCTGCCCAGCAGGAAGAGTCTCTAATTTGGATTTTGTACATTTTGACAGGTGCAAAACTATTAAATACTACTCCTAAGAAGTTCATCTGAATCATACAAAATTTGTTTACAATGATCTCAAGATATCCATGATATTAAATTGCAAAGGAATTTCTTATAACTCAAAAGGTGTTCCCATAGCAATTGATTCAATCAACATGTCATCCTATGCAAACAATCCCACTGTACATGTGTATTGTGGCCCAAAATCCATGTGTATGTTCAACGATGAGGTGTAATCACATGTATATGCCAATAGTACTGGCAACAGGAATCGGGGATTATAAACCTTTTAAATACTCTTCCTAGATAGTTCATCAGATGCATATATATTTGATTTTAAGGGACTTTTTCATAGATTAAATGGTGGTGCCATGGTCACAAGATCAATTAATGTGTCATAATTCCACTGTACATTGTGTGATGTGGTTGAAAGTTCACATGAATGATAAATGATGGGAAATAGTCACACACATGACATGAGTAATTCAGCATAATAGTACCACCAGCTGGAGACAGAAACTGAGGCTTACAAGCAAAAATTTTTCAATACCCCTTCTAGATATTTTCTCAGATTCTCAACATGTAGATTAAATGAGGAGGCATATTTACATAGACATAAAACTAGTGATTCATTGTCAAAGTGCCAGTAACTGGCAAGTTAGGTTCTTCTCCAAAATTAATAATAAAATTCACAGTAATTCATGACACATATAGTGAATGTAACCTGACAATATTGAAAATGTAACATTTCTATGCTGCTGATTACAGTGCTGTGAAAAACTATTTATATTTGATTTCTTCTGATTTTATATGTAAATCCCATACTAAATAGTTTTAGATCTTCAAACGAAATACAACAAAAAACAAAGGCAACCTGAGTAAGCACAATACAGTTTTTATTTATTTATTTTTTTGTTAAGCAAAAAAAAAGTTATCCAATACCTATCGCCCATGTGAAAAACTAATTGCCACTTACTTCTAGGACTAGGACTTACTCCTATGCTTTGGATCATTGTCTTGGTACATAATCCAGTTTCGCTTGAGTTTCAACGTTTGTACTGAAGACCAGACATTCTCCTTTAGGATTTTCTGGTAGAGAGCAGAATTCATGTTTCCCTCAGTTATTACAAGTTGCCCAGGCCCTGAAGCAGCAAAGCATCCCCACACCATCACACTTCCACTACCATGCTTGATCCTGTGTATGATGTTCTTTTTGTAGAATTCTGTGTTTGGTTTATGCCAGATATTCTTTGATGTTGTCCTTGGCTCTTTTGTGACTTGCTGGATGTGTTGTTGCTGTGCTCTTGGAGGAATTTTGGAAGGTCGGCCACTTCTGGGAAGGTTCATTATTGTGCTGAGTTTTTTCCATTTGGAGATAACGGCTCTCACTATGGTTCTTTGGAGTTCCAGAGCCTTTTAAATATATTTGTAACCCTTCCTGGACTGATGTATGACCTTCTTCCTCATCATTTCTGGAATTTCATTTTGATTTTTGGCATAGTGTGTTACTGGTTAAGACCTTTTAACCAACTTCATGCTGTTGAAAAAGTTCAGTTTAAGTGTTGATTTGATTGAACAGGTTTTGCAGTAATCAGTCCTGGTTGCGTCTAGTCCAGCTGAACCCCCTTACGAATGCAGTTTCATAGATTTGGGGAATTAGTAACTACAGGGGCACGTACATTTCCACACAGGCCCAGTTGGTATTGGATAACTTTTTTGCTTCAATAAATAACAAGTAAAAAGGTTGCCTTTGTTTTATCTTAGATTTTGTTTTAATTTCTGAAACAATTTGGTATGAGCGCTACACACAAAAACAGTAGAATTCAGGATGGGGACATATATGTTCTACAGCACTGTTAAATGGCGATGCCATTGACAACGCAATTAATTAACATATAACAACATCTACTGCTTCCAGGAATTTACACTCATGTAACACAGTTTATTAAATTTAGATTACATTTACCATGGGTTCTCTACAATGATCACACATTATGATGCAGTGCAAATGACATTGCTGCACCCTTTGTGCTTGGACCGATCAGCTGCTGCTTGCAGCTCTATTTTTTCCTTGTCCTGCAAGACAAGACCTGCAGGACATATGCACACATCTATGGAGCCTGCAGGATTGAAAAACTGCAAGTATGTGTTGCCAGGTTTCAAAATGTCCACCCTACCTGCAGGAAAAGGTAGACACATAACTTTTTCCACCCTCAGTGTGAAATTACAGCATATTAAAATTAAGTGAAAAACAATCAAACATTTTAGGGAAAAATAGGAAAAATAAAAAAGTTACAATAATCTGGTTGCATAAGTGTGCAAACCACTAAACTAATATGTTGAAGAACCTTTTGATTACTCAGTCTTTTTGGGTGAGGGTCTATCAGCTTGGCACATCTTGACTTGGCAATATTTTCCCATACTTTCTTACAAAAACATTCTAGATCTGTCAAATTGTAAGGGCATCTTCAGGTCACCCCACAGATTTTTATTTGGTTGAAAAACAACAGCAGATGATGACAAACATTGTGAGAGCTGTGAAGAAAAACCCCAAAACAACAGTTAGTGACATTACCAACAGCATTCCCAGGGCAGGGGTGAGGGGCACAATCCAGGGCACAATCCACCATTCGAAGAAGATTTCAAGTACAGAAATATAGGGGCCATACCACAAGATGTAAGCCACTCATCAGCAGTAAGAATCAGAAAGCCAGATTAGAATTCACAAAGAAATACAGAGATGAGCCACAAACGTTCTGGAACCAAGATTAACCTCCACCAAAGTGATGGAAAGGCCAAAGTGTGGAGAATGAATGGATCTGCTCATGATCCAAAACATAGAAGCTCTTCAGTCAAGCATGTCCGAGGTAGTGTCATGGCTTGGGTTTGCATGGCTGCTTCTGGAATGGGCTCACTAATCTTTATTGATAATGTAACTCATGATGGTAGCAGCAGAATGAATTCAGAAGTGTACAGAAACATTCTGTCTGCCAATTTACAGAGAAATGCATCCAAATTATCCTTATTCTGAGGAACTTGATCATGCAAGACAGTGACACAAAAAGTGCTGCCAGCACAACAAAGGACTTCATCAGATGAAAAAGTGGAAGGTTTTAGAATGGCAAAGCCAATCATCAGATGATAACCCAGTTGAGCATTCGTTACACCTCCTGAAGAGGAGACAAAGGTGAAACCCCCCAAAACAAACAGCAACTGAAAGAAGCTGCAGTACAAGCCTGGAAAAGCAACACAAAAGAAAAATGCAACAGTTCTAGATGAAATATCAGGAAATTAAATTCTGATCCATCATCTCATATTCATCTTTGGATCTCAAACACAAATGCATTTAGTGTATAGCAAAAACAAAAGAATCAGCCTTGGCATTTCAGTACTGTCAGAGGGGACCGTCTCTCTTCTGGCAAAAAAAAAAAAGGATTTAATTTTAAAATACTGTAAAACTTGTATGTGCATTTCCTGTGTCCTTCAGTAAGCAATATTAAAAGAAAAGGTTCTCAGAAAAGCCATACAGACATTATAATCAATGGGGAAAGGCATTGAAGCTAAACTTGCTTTCAAAAGTTTCAAAACTTGCTTACTCATTCACATTAGACTGATGATTGAAAGCTTGCCAGAGAGTTCCACACGGCATCTCTTTCAGGAGTTGGATCAAGCTATTCTGCAAATTACTGTTTGTTGTTACAATTTCTGAATGTAATTCACTTACCTTTTCAGCAGCCTTGATATTTCAGTGTTTAACAGTGTTTCCAGGACTTAGTTAACATGAAATAAAAAAACAAAACAAAAACATGGTATAGACCACACCCCCTTTTGGTTCAAATCTGAAAATGTGAAAATAATGGTAATTATTAACTAATTCATGATTAACTTGCTCTCAGTGAATGCTGTGCAGAGGATATTGGCTGCAGCTCTTTGGAGTGCTGGTCTCTTCTTAGCCCTGTAGAGGACCGAATTTACTCTGCATACCAGTGTGGTGCAGTGATGCTGTAGGACTTAAACCCAATGCCTCCACCTGCTTTTATCAGGTCTTTTTGGATATATAGTGAAAACACACACACACACACACACATTCTCCGGTGTCTTGTTTGGGAAATACTGTGCCTTTTAGCCTCCTCTTGCTCCTCTTCCTCCTCCACTGCACTTTCCCAGCCTTGTCTCGCCAATTAGCTTTGATGCTTAATGCTTATAATAGCGATAAAGCCAGGGCTTTGCCTGTAGACCTTGGATAAGAGTGTGCGAGGGGGAGTGCAGTGACATTGCTGTGTGACTCTGGTTTTCTTTCTTTCATCTCCAGGTTGCAGCTGGAGGCACTCAAAGAGTTCTATTACCAACAGAACCACCTCCTCCTCCCCCTCCACCAGGAGCACCCCCTCCACCAGGAGCACCCCCTCCACCTCCTCCTCCCCTTCCAGCAAGTCTGGGACCTCCACCACCACCACCACCACCACCTGGCTTTGGTCTGCCACCTCCACCCCCTCTTCCTGGAGGAGTTCCTGCACCTCCTCCACCTTTCTTTGGAGCTCCAGGTCTCCCTCCTATACCAGCTGTCCAAAAACTACCTTATGGCCTACAGCCCAAGAAGACTTATAAACCTGACACAGCAATGAAGAGGGTCAACTGGTCCAAGGTAATAAAGGTCACACAGTCCAGAACAGAAAGTAATGCAATGATATTAATTGAAACTAAACCATCAAACAGCACATACAACATTTTTTTTTTCTTGTTTGTAAGGGACAAACAAGATTATTCAAAAGAACAAGTTATAGAAATACTTGGGAAATATAATAGCTCACTTGTCCTTTGTATCCTTATAGCATTAGTGTAATTTAATAAAAATAATAATCAGGCAAATAAAAAAGAGGCTGAGATAAGAACAGATCATGCATAATCTTCATTAGTATAAAGAACAGTCTGATGCAACAATGTAATCTTCATCCATTTGTCAGTTGCTTCAGAAGCCCTCTTAGTTTGAGCCAGCCATTTCAACCAGCCTTTAAAAGATATGTTGAAATAAGAGGTATTATAAATCATTATCATTTTCCAAATTAATGAATTTTGGCATCTTTGCATTTTTTTCAGACCTGTTTCAACAACACCTATTTGAAAAGATAGCAATGTTCCAATGCAGCAATAAAACAGTAATAAACAGTAAAGTCACCATTACTCTTTTACTTCCATTACTACCATTACCGTATCTCTTTCAGAAAGCACTTACTAAAATAATAATAATAAAAAAACGTGTTCTCTAAGTGTTTTCCTGTGAAAATTAAATTCTTGTTTTTTTTGCTTTGAAGTGGTAATTAGCAAAATGCTGCCCTTTGTGCTTGTGAGGCAATTTCAATGTAACGGGATCAATCTTAAACTACATATTTATGATTTTCTTTTTATTATCTTTTACACAATAATAAAACTCTCTCGCTCTTTCTCTCTGTCTCTCTCTCTCTCTCTCTCTCTCTCTCCCTGTTTCTCCCCTAGATTATTAGATTATTAATTATTATTATTGTTAGATTATTTTCGGTAACAGATGATTTTATTATTACATTTTTTTTTTTTTTTTTTACGAAAATATACAAACAATGTAAAATCACAGTCAAATCTCAGAATCATGAGACACAGTCAGGTAGAGACACAGTCAAGGCAGGCATCAATAACAAAGGCTCAGCACTTACTCAAAGCAGTGATTGGCAAGACTTCCTGACTATGATCTCAGATGATCTCACTATGATCTGAGGGGTAATGTCCTGGGTTTGTGTTACTAAGTGTACACGTATATGTAAAGGTTTATATATACTCGGTATATGTGCTTGTGCACCCTTTTAAAAATTATTGCACAAAAAATGTTGCGTCTTCGACAAATACTAAGGATACCATTTTTCAAAGACAAAGTACAAACAAATGTGTTTTGATACTGATTCCAATACCCGATGTGTCTCAGCTGCATTTCTGGATGAGCTCCTGGTGGGACAAATAGCAACAGTGCATTTCTTACATTTACAGTAATTATTTTTGTTGGTTTTGATAGAGATATGGACAGTAAAATGTTTAATAATTAATAGAATCATTTTAGTTTGAGATTTACCAGAATCCCTCACAGACAACCACATCAGCTTTGAACCATGTTCTTTTAGTCCTGCTGAGCAAAATTTCTTAATTGATTAATTAATGTTCAAATACACATTTTTCTACAAAATAAAAGAGAAATGGATGACAAACTTTGAAAAATCTTTTAGTTCCAATCACGTTGAAGAGCTTCTCGATCCAGCCATGAACTGGGGCTGCTGGGAAGGAAACAGAAAGCTTTTTAACTAAGCATCATACCTGCAAATACCTATGGACATGAAAAAAAGCTGAAGCAGTTCCTAAAGCACAGGTGAAGTTAAAATCTACCGAGGAGGATGGAAAAGCCAATTGGATGCAAAGAAAGAACCAATTTTTGTTTAAAGTGTTCAAACAGTGACTACATTTTCAGCATGTTTGTCACAATTAGGCACAGAGCATTGATGTTAAAGACACTGGGTTGCAAGAAAACGGTTCTATCTCAGCTTGTATGTGTATGCTCCCTTGGTATATCAGAAGCCCAGTATTGATGTAGGAAATTTGGTAATGCCTGTCCCCCCCACCTCTTTCTGACCAATCACACAAAGGTTTGTCCAAACACTGATTGTTGATTGGCAGTTCACTCCTGTTGCCAGATTCTCTGTTTGTTTGTTTTTCTCAATGCACAGAACTCTCACCGTTGTTTTAACATTCATTCTGATATGTCGTCTAAACGCCTTTTTATGTTCGTTCAGCTTAAGGCGTTCCGCAAAAACACTTAAGCGCCTAAGCCTTTCTATGATGGGGAAAGCCCTGTATTTCAATATGTATATAAATTATAGACATATATGTGTGAAATATATGTGACAAGCTCAGTCATTCCCTACCTCACGCTACGGCATGTGACGATGGTTTATTTATATCACCATGGTAACGACCTGGGTATGCGTGATTGTGTGTGTGTGTGTGTGTGTGTGTGTGAGAGAGAGAGAGAACGAGAAGGAGCGAATGAGCACGCAATAGATAGAGAAAGAGAACATGCACACTCTGAGCCAGGTGATGTAAGAAAATGGCACTTTTGAATGCATAAGTAACTGATGGACAAACAAACGTCGCCAATTTGGACAGTATGGGGTGCAACAAACATGTCTGCTGTTACTGTGGCCAAACAAGTCTATCTTTGATTTGTCTGTCGAAAGCACATTATTCCAAAAGGCCTGGTCTTTGCCTATATGCTCATTGGCAAACTGTAGTCTTTCAAAGGCTTTTTCCTGGCATGCCTCCCATGCAGGTCAAATTTGTGCACTCTCTTTCTGATTGTAGAAAGAGATTACACAAATATTTAATTAAAAAAATATTTATTTTAAATGAAATGGCATGAAATATGTTGGAGTTATAAGTTTTCAATCCATTTATTCTCATTGTGAGCCTGTAAAAGTAAGCTTAGGCATTTACACAATCAGCCATTTTCCTGATCCTTGGCAACCAAAATGATGTTGCTTTTTGTGATTAGTGTAGGTTTAAATTCCTCATATTTCCGCATAATAATTTCTTGCCCTTCAACCAGAAGTATGCACACCTGCTTTTTTACATGTTGAACGCTATTGTCTGTTTGCTACAAACATCAAGCTTTTATGTGCACCTGCATGCTGAGTAAACCTTGATTCAGGGTTAAAACTGGGTTGACTGAGAAAATTGATAACCAGCGTCATGAAACCTGATAGCCTTAATTAACCCGGGTTGGTTTTGTTAACTCAATTTCAAGTAGTCCCATTGTCCAAATTGTGCAACATCGTATTGGTTGAGAATGAGGTGTAGATGATTTGGGTTAGGTGGTTACTATTTGAGTGCCCAGGAAGAGATCTTGTCTGTCTGTCTTTGTCTCTTTTGCAGTACAATTCCAATGTAATTTTTCTGTTCTTGCAGATAGTGCCTCAGGAGATGGCAGAGAATTGCTTTTGGATCAAAGTCAAAGAGGAGAAATTTGAGAACCCGGATCTATTTGCCCAACTCTGTCTCATTTTCTCATCCAAGTCCAGAGGTAAACAATCCTTTTTCCTCCTTCCCACTAAGTACAAACACAGACCTCATTTAAGATATCGCATCAGATTTTGAACAGCTCATCTCCGCAAACTATAGGAAACTTGTTTGTCGAAATTATTAAAATTATTTTAACACACTAAAGGAGAGTTTTGGTGAAGTCTCTCTGTGGGTGAGAGTGCAGCTGATTGGAGCACGTATCTGATCATTTGTAGGTTTTTTTTTTGTTATTTACTTTCTTTTCTGTTTTCTTCTTTAGTTCTATTGGTTTATAGACCAAATTATAGTGTATTTAACAGTGTGTGAGCCAACTACTGTCAGCAGAACTCCTGACTGACCATGAGACGCGGGTGCAAATGCACGCCGGACGACTCCATACTTATCGAAAAAGTCCTAACTGCATTCAGTGATCAGGATGGTGGGTTAAACATCAAATCAGCTTTTCAGATGAGCAAAGCATTGGCGTTTTTTCTCTCAGAGGTTGAAATGGTCGATAAGTTAATTAGACATAGGCTAATTATAAACAACATGTATGTACCTGTGTTTCTGCTTTATGGTGTTTCTGAGAAGATTGTGCTGTCTAACATGCCTCCCTTTATTAAAAATTAACCTGTGCTAAAAGTGTACTCGAGTACTATGGAAAGTTAACAGCACAGATTAAAAGGATTCCCATTGAGGTTGTAAAACCCAGACATTAAACACATCATGTCTTTCTGCCATTTCACCTACATGATCCGAAACACACAGCACAAGCTGCTCAATCTCTCCGTTAAACTAATGGTCAAGGCTATTACACCATCTTTATGAGCACTGAACAGATGAGATGTTTTGTATATGGTGAACACAGCCATGTCCGAGCAGGCAGGAGAGCAGCAGGCCAAGACACAGACAAACCCAGCACGTACTGAGCAGCCGAGTGAGTCTGCAGCTCATGCAGTGCCAGTAATCACTGCCACTGAGCAGCGAGGTGACTCTGCAGCTCATGCAGTGCTGGTAACAAGTCCCACTGAGCAACCAGAGGAAGAAACGTCCAACCTCACTAACCAACCTGAGATAGGAGTTACACATAACACTGACAGCACTGCCGAAATCTCAGTGAGCGACAGTGTTAATTCTGCTCCAGCATTAAAAGAAAAAAAAAAAGTTAAAAAGCAGGAATTGACTGTGTTTAGTACGCCCCTTACTGTGCTAACTGAAACCTCAGTGCCTGTTGCCACCAAGTCTTGCTGCAGGTCTTTTGCAGTCACTTGAAAGGTTTTTCACAACCTGCCTTCTCAGAAATCTGGTTGCAGCTGTTGATAGCTTCCTTTTTCTGCCCCGTCCAGGTAGTGTACACTCAACAAACCACTAACCAGTTCAAGTGTTTCATGTGTTCCCTTGATTAGTTGCATCAGGTGTGCTTGAGACAATAACTGTTTTGCATTTACATTTACATTTATTCATTTAGCGGACGCTTTTATCCAAAGCGACTTACAAACGAGGAAATAAAAGCAAAGCGATATATCAAGCGGAGAACAATACAGGTAGTGCTACCATACAAGATCTTTTAATTGAGTTCTGCTCAGAGTATAGGTGTAAGAGAGAGAGTAATTTTTCTTTTTTTTTTTTTTTTAAATAACGTGGGGGTATGTATTTTAGGGGTTAGTTAAGTACTCACAGAAGAGGTGGGTCTTTAGCCATTTTTTGAAAATAGTGACACATTCTGCAGTCCGGACTGAGGTTGGAAGTTCATTCCACCACTGAGGGACAGTTTTGCATATTTGTGCTGTTGTGAGGGATTCTATTCAGGGGCTGAATAATTTTGACACTGGAGAAGTCATTATAAGTTGAATTTTCAGTTGAATTTGGGGAAACCACTTGAAGCATTCATTGTGTTGAACTATTTCCTTTAATTCCTTTTGTTTGATTTGTTCATTGTCATTTGTTTGATTTGTTCATGCAATTAATACTACAAAAATTAGGTATCCATTTCTAGCTTAGTTAGCTAGTTCAGAGCTCCATTTGTAAATGGATTTTTAAAAGCTGACCCTTAATTGTGCCATTATTGACTCGATGACTAGCTATACAATTAGCAAATAGATTAGCAAGGTGGAAGCCATCTAATGTGAGCACATTGAAAATTATGTATACATTTGGTAAAGTTGCCTCAAAATCAGTGAATGATAATTGTGAATAGATAAAATATTAGAATAATATTAAGAATTAATACTACTAATTGGTTGTGGGTCTGCTTTCATTTCCAGTGTAGCTGTCCCATCCTTTAGCAGTAACTTTTGGCTTCGGTCAAAATGCAGTCCAGACTAAAATTTGCTGAAAGCATTTCTAAAAATTGGACAGAAATCCTCAGGGACATAGGAGAAACCAAACAAAACAACAAAAAACCCCCATCTGTTTAGTTTCTAGAAGTCAACTGTATGGACAAGGGAGTGACTGGTTCATTTTAACAATGATTACAAACTATATTTAAGCTGAATTAAAAAAAACTTCCATGACAACAGTTCTTTAAGGGGAAAGTTAGAAGTTTCTGAATAGTAATTTTAAAGTTAGATGGATGAATAACCACAAACTTTGAAAAGGGGGAAAATCAGACCCCCTTTTTTATTATGTCTAATCATTCAGAGTATTATCTAGTGAGTGAGTGTTATGTAGTGAGTGTAGTTTCACAGTATAGGGTTATCTCTTTTTGTGATGACTATGCTGACAGAGAACACAGATAGCAGATATTGCATTCAAGTACTTTATTCCCATGACCGGCTGGGGTCTGCAGCTTCACCCTGCATTCCAAAGAAATACAGACCACAACCTTCTTTCGATAGTAAGCATACAGGTCAGTTGATGAAACTATCATAATTGGTTAAGAATGATGTCCTGATTCTATTGTTGCAAAAGCTGTTTCAGTGTATGGAATACTGAATGATATTTATACCTTAAACCTACTGTATATAATGTGCACACTAGGGGTTGCACGGCTACTAATATTTATTTGTTGTAAATGAATATGAATTGTAATTTTAATAAAATCGTCTTTCCCCAGAAACATCTGTCAGAATATCAGTATTTTTTGAATGATTTATTTGTGCAGCAAAAAATGTGCCACACTGCACACAAGTCTGAAATATTTTACCATTTTAAATCTTTACAAAGCAGCTGACAAAGAAATCAGTGCTCAAGCATAGGTTGGTTTGTCTGCAGAATTGCTGCTTTGTGAGTTCAGATTGACCTGCTGAGTATATGCTGGTAGAATTTTCTTTTTTCTTCTTACTATCCTTCTTTCCTTCTTCTTCCTCTATTCTTCAGTCCTGACTGGTATTTGTAAGTGAAGCTTGGCTGAATTGGCTTAGAAGAGTCAAGCGGGTGCAGCTGTGTTCCCCATGAAGAGCTTTGTATTGATAAACATCACTAAAGGTGGCTATCTCTCTCTCCCTCTTTCTGTCTCTCTTGTGGCATTGGAAACTAAATGCAGCTGCATTTAATTTGTTTAATTTTTAGACAAACTGTGTAGACAAGGACAAAAATACTGAGGTAAATTTAAAGAGTTTTTCGTCTGCTGTTTCCATTTGTTCACCCGTTTGAATCCAAAAAACATATTTTTTCCCCTCTTTTTTTTTTGCCCTTTCTGTCACTTTGTCTCTCATATTTTTTTCTCCAGATGATCTTCAGTTTTAGTATCAATCAATAATTTTGTCTGTGTTTCGACTCAGGGGATTAAATCAGATTTACTTGTGGATTGAGCGTGCAGCATGGCCTACTGCATTTGAAAATTAATTCAGTGCCTCAGCTTTTTGATGCAGAAATAAGATTGATGAAAGCAAAATTTCCCTTGCTCTTGCCCTAATATATTTTCGTTATTGTTGATATTCACTACGGGAGTTATGCTCCTGGGTAATGGGGATTTTCCCTTTTGAATTTAAGGACTACTGTCTTTATCTAAGACATTGTTTGGAGTCTACAGAAGAATTGAATGTAAGGAAATCATTTTTTTGATGTTCTTGCATGTTTTCACAGAGGTGAACAGTATTTTTGTTTAAGTTTAACATGCAATTGGATGTTTCTAGGAAGCCTTCTAGTCTTTCCTAATTCTAGTGTTTTGTTTGAGGATGAATAGAATGGAGGTTATCTGATCAATTGTACACACCCTTATTCACTTACTGTGTTCTTGCTTTCTGAATACTCTTTGGAGAAAATGGATAAATTGCATACTCTCTCTTGTAAGGGTGCAAGTGAAAGTGTCCTGCACAAACAACAAATAACACTCAGTATCTCAGTGTCTGACTGTAACAGGTCCCCACTTCCAGCCAGTACTGGCTTTTTCACCTTTCAGAAAGGAATTTGACCTCATACACGCCATATAATGTGTAGAATTGCCTGTGAGAAGTCCACTAACAATGAGCTTGAGTCTGTATGTTTTTGATAATTGTCCTGCTGGAAGATCCAACCATGGCCCATTTTAAGCTTTCTTAAAATTGTGTTCATTTACTATCTGGTGATATTTGATAGAGTCCATGATGCCATGTGTATCCTAACAAAATGTCCAATTCCTCTGCAGAAAAACATTCCCAAAAAAATTAAAGACCATAGTCATGGGGTATTTTCCATATGGCTACCGTTCTGTGTGCACCAAACCCACCTCTGGTGTTTATTGCCAAACAGCTCTGTTTTAGTTTCATCTGACCATAAAACCCGATCCCATTTGAAGTTCCAGTAGTGTCTGGCAAACTGAAGACCCTCGAGTTTGTTTTTGGATGAGAGTAGAGGCTTTTTTCTTGAAACCCTTCCAAACAACTTGTGGTGATGTAGGTGACTTTGGATTATAGATTTGGAGGCTTTCTGACCCCAAGACGCAAATAACTTCTGCAGATCTCCAGCTGTGATCCTTGGAGATTTTTTGGCCACTCGAACCATCCTCTTCACAGTGCGTTGAGACAATACAGACACACGTCCTCTTCCAGGTTGATTCATAACATTTCCAGTTGACTGGAACTTCTTAATTATTGTCCTGATGGTGGAAATGGGCATTTTCAATTCTTTTGCTATTTTCTTATAGACACTTCCCATTTTGTGAAGCTCAACAACCTTTTGCTGCACATCACAGCTATACTCTTTGGTCTTACCCATTTTGATGAATGACTAAGGGAATTTGTCCCACATGTTACCTCATATTTATACTAGTGTGAAACAGGAAGTCATGGTTGAACAATTTCCTGTTCCTGTTGACATGCCAGGTGCACTAAAAAAATGTAAAATATCAATGGAATATACTTCAAAAAAGACTTGCACGTGGCAGATGGCTAATGCTATAAACTATAAAAATGTTTCCAATGACAGAATAAGATCCAAAGCCCAGTAATGTTAAAGGGAAAACAGCTACAGAGCCTGGATGTTATCTTTCCTTGACAGAAATGGTGAGATCATATGCGAAGAAAGGAAAGCAATCAAAAAAGAATGCTGATTTGAACAAAAAGTTTGCAACTTTGAAATAAATAGTGGTGATCACTGTCTTTTCCTGCCGGGATGTACAGTCTTACTTGTAGCTATTTTTAGTTCATTTGGAGCATGAGAAGAATGCAGCTCAAGCCTTTAAAGCAGACAGCTGGCAGAACCATTTTTTTTTTTTTTTTTAAATATATGTCGTCTTATTATTATTTGCATAATTATAAAAAGTGGTAATGTAATAAAGGGTATTTGACATTTTGTGTGTTCTTGACCTAACAACCTGCACTTCACCTAATAGGCATGTAGGTGGCACTTGGACATCATTTAACCGATTATGATAGTTTCATCAAATGGTAAATCAATACAACATGCAGTACATAAGTAAGAGTAAATTGAACACTACTTACCATCAAAGTAACTTCCAAATATGCAATTTCGTTTGTCCGTTCGGGGCTGGAAAGAATGGTACTCATCGTCTTATTTTTCTTTTAGCCATTTCATCCTTGTTAAAAAAATGAAACCAGACTGGCTGTGTAGTTTTCAACTGATTTATAAATGAGACCGGGAAATTACTGTTCTGCTTCACAGTGAAATTTGAACTTGTTGTGCCACAGGTTGGTGTATACATGACAAACTGGCATCGATTATGAATTATCTAATGTTCTAAAATATGTAATATGTAGAGTTTTAATTGAATTGACACACAAGCTTTCGTTATTCTTTTTTCCCCCCTGCCATTGAGCTAAAGGCAATCACTGAAATAGCCCTGCTTTAAAGTGTTTGTGTAAAAGAGCGCTGACACGGCCATTGGCGGAGTTGTCCTCAATCAATGTTCATTGCTGATGACTGCCGATGTTTTAGTTTCTCTTCACGTGCATTTCACACATTTATCTGTCCATGGACTCACATCCTGATGATGTTCAGTCGGCTTCGTAAGTCTTGGAGGCCCAGCCATCCAACAAAGTTGAAAGCAGCTGTTTTGCATATCATTTAAAAGTGAAAGTAAACTTGCATGCAAAAATAGACAAAAGCATGTGCAGTGCTACTGGGTAGCATTGTTTGATTTTACTGTTAGGAGTGGTGATCAGGATTTATAAAATGAGGTGTAATTTTACCCTATTATTAGCATGTTATTTTATTAATTGTCAGTGAACTGCCATAAAGATATTTTATGGCAAATGTTATTAATATGGAGACATTGTTTGACCCTATTGTCATCACCGCTCCTACTGCTGTCTGACATTCACCTGAGCGTGTCACACTTACCAGTGTAACTTTACAGATAAGAAAAACAATAATGATTCCCACCGAAATTAATTTATGGTTGTGTCACTGACAGCATAGTCACAGTAGAAATCAGAGTGCACCTACAGTATATGCGGCAGGTTTACTGACCTTTGGCTATGCTATGGATCTACTGTGAATTCTGTAAAATGTTGAGCAGTAGTATACTGTGGGCCTTTTCAGTATTATTTTTTCCAAATTCAGGTGGGTCAAATGAAATGAGACTGCGGGTTGGATATGGCCCATAGGCCTTGTCTTTGAGTCATGCCATAATGCTTCCTTCTGATTAGCTTAACCATTTTTTGGACTTTTGCTTCGAGGCAGTTAGGTTTCCACTCGCAAATTTCATGATCTGTATCAACTACCTCTGTAGCTGCTGACTAGTGTGTAAGAAGGGGTAAACCTCTGAGACTAACGCTAAGTTTGTCTCACCAATATTTTATATTATAATATTTTAAAAAAAGAATTTTTTTTCTCATGCTTAGCAGTAAACCTTGCTTAAGAGTAAATCTCTGTGCACTGCAGTGCTTTCCCTAGGAATAATATAGCAGTGTTTTGCTTATATCAAAAAAAAAAAAAAGCCCACAGCTAACAGAGTTAATCTAAATTAATGACTAAAGGCCTGAGGCATAACCAGTTACATGTAAAAACATCACTGCAAAGCAATTATAATAGGAAGAGTTATGTTGAAACTAAATAGCTGAAAATTAATTGCGCGAATTAATTAGTGATCATGGGGGGCTAGAACTAATCTTACAAGCAAAAATCTAAATGATTGTAGCTATAAGAACATATTGTATGTATTGCTATTTTCCCCTAGCATGGTGGGAAACTACCACCAAAAAATCACTTAACTTAATTAATGAGTTTATTTATTTCAGTTCTGTTCACTGTGAAGGTGAATACAAGTATAATACAAATCCCAAGTATTTATATGACAGCAATAATACTATTGGCGTACACTGATAAGCCATTAAAACCACCTGACTAACATTGTGTAGGTCCACTTTGTGTCACCAAAACAGCTCTGACACGTCAATTCATGGACTTCACAAGAAGGTATACTGTGGTATCTGGCACCAAAATGTTAACAGCAGATCCTTTAAGTCTTGCAAGTTGTGAGGTGGGGCCTCCATGGTTCGGACTTGTTTGTCCAGTACATCCCACAGATGTCTGATCAATTTTTGCCATTTGTCAGGGTGCATTATCCTGCTGAAAGAGGCAACAACCATTAGGGAATACTGTTGCCATGAAGGGGTGTACTTGGTATACAACAGTGTTTAGGTAGGTTGTATGTGTCAAAGTAACATCAATATGAATGCCAGGACCCAAGGTTTTCCAGCAGAACATTAAGTTAAGCCAGTTAAGCCTTCTTCCCATAGTGCATCCTGCTGCCATCTCTTCCACAGGTAGCGACTTAAGCTGCACACACATACCCGGCCATCCACAAGATTAAAAAAAAAAAAAAAAACGTGATTCATCAGACCAGGCCATCTTCTTCCTCTGCTCCATGGGCCAGTTGTTGCCTAATATATCCTACCCATTGATAGGTACCATTGTAACGAGATAATCAGTTCTTCAATTCATCTGTCAGTGGTTTTACTGTTATGGCTTATTGGAGTATATTTTTGACAAAGTTATACTAGGCATCAGTGTTTTATGCATCAGGTTTTTTTCTAAAGATTATCCATTTTTTTTCTTCTAATTTTAGAGTGACGAGATTTTGCTATACAATAAATTATTTTTTCTAAATCTGAGATTTAGACTGAACAATCATATTGTGCAAATCAGCATTTGAGACATCATTACAAGCATCATTAATACATGCAGATGGATGACAAATTAAAGGTTAATAAATAAATAAACCTAGAAAAAAAACCAAGGAAATTATGCAAGCCTAGTTTTATTGGACAGCCATCAGCTGCATAGCATTTGTCACACAAGTGTCAGCAGATGCATGTATAACACAGAATGTCCCTGGTATCACTCACTGCTTGTTAGCTAAGGGTGGAAAGTGTAAAATTCGTCTAGCTAGTCTCCTTGCATGTATGCAATGGGAATCTGTCAGGCAAAAAAGTTAATTGAATTTTCTTAATTTAATTGCATACATAGGTTTTATATAAATTGATTCTGTTACGTTAACACAATTTTTTTTGTGAATCCAACATTTGTGTATTTTCAAAGCCCTGAATAAAATTACTAAACCCAAGGCAGGATCAAACCCAGGTCACTGCAGTTGTGAAACAGCGATGATTACCATTACACCATTTTACTGCACAGGCTTTAAGTATGTAAGTTTAATACTATAGTTATTTCTTCCCATCAACGCTAATATAGAAAATTTTATAATGTAATTGGATCATGTTAATACTACATGAATTGATCAACTTACTCATAATGTAAACGAGTAATTAGACATATATTTAAATTAAATTTAGTGTAAGCGATGAAATCATGTTTTGATGAGAAATGTAATTTTTTTTGTAAACTATATTTGATATGTCCTATTAAATCTGACTGAACAGATATTCCTTTTTAAAAATTGTTTTAGTGTAGCTAGAGTCCTCGGGCATCAACATTTCAACGGTCAGTCAGTCAGTCAGTCAGTAAGTGCGCAAAAATGTCTCTTCTAGACTGGCCTGCCAGGTGGTCCAGCAAAAACACACCATAAAGTACCTTAGTAAAGTGTTGGGCCACCACGAACCAGCATAACAGCAGAACAGAACATGTACCATTTAGTGTGTCCTCCTGCCCAGTGGATGGGTGCACTGTCAGTCAAGATCAAAGTGCACAACAAATTTTGTTGACTGACTAAAATACTGGATTTACTGCTTTCTAAGAGTTTCCCAAAGCAAGGCCCTTATAAAACATAAAACTAATTAAACTCAGATGATAGGGCCAAGACAATCCAACATACACTGCTGACATCTTGACTTCCATATTGTTGATTTCATTATTCAGTTATTACTGAGGAATTCAGGTATCAGTGGTAATTGCACCCTTGCCTCTTAGCAACATGTTACAATTTCCAGACCACATTGGTTGTTTAAGCCATTCGACTCTCTTTTTATTCAAATTTTTATTCAAATTAAAATGTGTGCAGTGGACATGTCTCATCACAGTCTTCTGGTTTCTTCCTCTTGTTGCCTCAGGGTGTTTTTCCTTCCCACAGTCACCTCTAACTTGTTCAATTTTATTTCCAGATTTCTTTAAAGCTGCTTTTTTGACCAGAGTTGGGTGTAACGTGTTACATAGTAACTCGTTACTGTAATCTAATTACTTTTTATGATAATGCAGTAATGTAACGCATTGCATTTTAAAACTGTAATCAAATTAGATAACTGATGTCAATAAAATTGTTAGCATTACAGTTTTATTGTTAAAAAAAACAATATTAAGTAAAATACATTTTTAAATAAATCACGTTTTGCCCCAAAGATTTTTTCTTTAGCCCTGAATAATTCTCCACTTGCAACGGTTTGTCACCATGTAACTGAACGTCAGTAAAAGAAGACTGCCTGTAATTTTATATCAGGATATTTATATCAGGGTTTACAGGAAAATATGTGGAAACACTCGTGTCTTATTGGCTAACAGCTCTCAATTCTGCCAAATGCTAGCTCACAGTCAGTGTGAGGAAAAATGTATATATGCCGATTTATTAATTTTTTAATCCAGTAAATGGGTTGAGACTGAAACACTAACATCCTCTGATGCTGAGCAGGAAAACAACGTGTGTAAATGTCTAGAGTTCCAGTTTACGTGAACATGATATGATCAGAGCATAAGGAAAGATAATGTACTTTGCATGGCACTGTAACAGCAATAGACCCATGAGATGATAGCTTAGCTGTACCTCCCCTTGGCTAGCAACACCAAACTAGCCTAGTTAGAAAAGTTTGATATTTTATCGTTCTGGTAGTCCTACGAAAAGTGACAACACCCAAGGCAAGTGTCATGATAAATCTGACCTTTACTGATCATGTCATACTTTGATGCGCGCTAAAATTAAGAAAAAACTATGAGTTTCACTTTGTAGTGTATTTTTGTAGGTTTGATAAGTTTTTGAAAGTAAAGGGTTAGAGTTAGTAACCTAATTAGTAATTTGATGTAAAAAGTAATGTAATCAGATTACAATATTAAAGTAGTAATTTGTAATCTGTAGTGGATTACTTTTTTCAGTAATTTACCCAACACTGTTTGTGACAATGTCTACTGTGCTGTACAAATAAAATGTGATTGAATTGAGTTCACTTTTCACATCACAGCCTGTTGTCGTTGATTTGTGTGGACTTCAGGGAACTAGAACAGACTGTAAAGGTGTTAAAAAGAAGGCTTCCTTTCCTCCTTTCTCTGTCAGTGTGGTAAACAATACCCCCTTGGTTTATGCTCAACACAACAGAATAACAATGATGTGGTCCTCTCCTCCATCAAGCCATAGTGTTAAAAAAAAATAAAAAATAAAAAAAACAAGCTGGGAGAACAACTCAGACAACTGAACAAAAGCAGCCAGATTGATTGGTGACTAGTGTTGCCAGACAGTTTTGAAAGTTTGTGGGATTGAAAGTAGTCATGCAGGGCAATGGGGATAGGATATGGAGTAACAGGCAATGGTGGAGAAAGAAAAGCAGTCAGTAGAGAGGAAAAAAGTGGTGGAGGAGGTGGCTAAGCAAGATTTTGGGTTTGTCTATGTGAAGAAAAAAAGATTTGAACATGCTCTATGGCTGTCTGGAAGACTGGGAAACTTGCTATGAGATGTACATGTTCTCTATGATTCATTTTAACAGGTTCCCTTCAGGCAGCTTCACTGATTGATATGATGCTTCTGTTTCTCTCTTTCTCTCATTTTCCAACTATCCCTTCACTTACTTTCTTGCAATAAGCTATTATGAATGCTTGTTTGCATTTGTCTCACTTACTCCTAATTTATTCCGCTGGGATAGGCTTCTGTTTGTTTTTTTATTTTTCAGCATTTCCTTAAATAGGCCAGGTATAACTACAAGAGTGCTGCACATTTTCTCTCTACACTATGTCTTTGCTATTTATTTATTTACAGTGGGGGAAATAAATATTGAACTCGTCAACATTTTTTTCAGTAAATATATTTGCAATGAGGCTATTCACATGGAATTTTCACCAGACATCAGTATTAACTCAAGAAATCCGTAAATACAAAGAATTCAAAACATTAAAGTCCATAAATAAAGTTATGTGTAATAAAGTGGAATGACACAAGAAAAACGTATTGAACACGCCAAGAAAAAGCAGTTCTCCAAGGCAAAGTAAGGCAAGGAACCAGCTGAAATCCGTAAGTAATTATACCTCCTATCTGTGGAGGTTATTATGAGCTGGGTTTGTAAATTGATGGTCTATATAAAGGCTTTTCGTTACCAAGGTGTCACACAAGAAACATCTCATGATTGATAAAAGCTAAGAGCTCTCCCAAGACCTTCGTAACCTTATTGTTGTGAAACATATTGGTGGAGTCAGATACAGATGTATTTCAAAACTTCTGAATCTTCCAGTAAGCACCATTGGGGTCATTATCCGCAAGTGGAAGCAACATCACTCCGTCATAAACCGGCCACGCACAGGAGCTCCTCACAAGATTTCTGACCAGATAGTCAGAAGAGTAGACCAAGAGCCAATGACCACTCGGAAAGAGCTCCAGAAACACTTGGAGGCAGCAGGTACCATCGTCACAGAGAAAACAATAGGCAAAGCACTCCACTGCTCACGCTCGCCCGCAAGACTCCATTACTAAAGAAAAGGCATGCTGAAGCTTGTTTAAAGTTTGTTACAACTCATTTGGACAAGCCTATGAAATACTGCGAGAGTATAGTCTGGTCAGACGAGAGCTAAATTGAACGTTTTGGCTGTCATACTACACACCATGTTTGGAGAAGAAATGGCACTTCACATCACCCTAAAAACACTATACCAACAGTGAAGGTTGGAGGTGGAAGCATCATGGTGTGGGGCTGTTTTTCATCGCATGGTACTGGCAGACTTCATATAATTGAAGGAACGATCACACCTGAATTCTGCGGTCAATTAATTTCTTTATACAGGAAGTGCCTTGAAGCTGTCATTACAAAGGTTTCTCCAATAGGTATTAAATAAATTTCAGTTAGCATGTTCAATACTTTTTTCCTGTCTCATTCCTCTATCACAGATAACTTCATTCATGGGCTTTAGTGTTTGGATTTCTTTATATGTGTGGATTTCTTGTGTTAATACCAAAGTGAAAATTTCATGTGAATAGCCTCATTGGAAATATATTTACTGAAAAAAATATTGCCGTGTTCAATACTTATTTCCCACACTGTATTTAGCCTTGCACAGGTCTGATTGAGTCCACTCAGTGCTTTATGGAGTAAAGCATTCTCCTTTCTCTTATTTCAGACTCACTGAATGGAATGGAAAGCATGCATGTGACACTCTATTGGTGCAGTTATTTGAACTTGTTTGAATTGCTTTAAATCCCTATATATTTTGTTAGATTGCCACACAGCCCTCCCTGAAACTATTAGAATGGCAAGGCCAGTTAATTTTTTTGTGCAATAAAAATAAGATTTTTGTGTTTGAAATCAAAAGATGCATATGCGATGAGAGTTTAGGATTTCAGCTTTTATTTCCTGGTATTTACATCTAGACTTGTTAAACAACATACAACCTTTTGTATCAGACCACACAATTTTTAGGCAAGCAAAAGTATAGGAGCAAATAAGTATTGAAGTAAATTAAAGTAAATAACACTTATCAATAACTGTATCAAGCTTGTGACTCACTGACATAACCAACTTGTTGGTTTCTTCATTTGTGATTCTTTTCCAGGCTTTTAACACAGTCGCTTTCAATTGTTGTTTGTTTTGGAGGGTTTCTCTCTTCAGGCTCCAGGTCAGGAGTTGAAATGCATGCTCAATTTGATATATTTTGGGTGATTGATTGCCTACTCTAAAACCTTCCCCATTTTTCCTCTGATAAAGTCCTTTGTTGGGTTGGCGGTGTGTTTTGGATCATTGTCTTGCTGCATGATGAAGTTCCTCCTGATTAATTTGGATGCATTTCTCTGTAAATTGACAGACAAAATGTTCCTGTAAACTTTTGAATTCATTCTGCTGATACCATCATGAGTTACAGCATCAATAAAGATTAGTGAGCCTATTTCAGAATCAGCCATGCAAGCCCAAGCCATGACACTACCTTCACCATGTTTTGGATCATGAGCAGATCCTTTATTTCTTCACACTTTGGCCTTTCCATCACTTTGGTAGAGGTTAATCTTGGTTTCAGAACTGAAGGTGTGCTGTGGTATCTGGCACCAAGATGTTAGTAGCACATCCTTTAAGTCCTGTAAGTTGTTAGGTGGGGGCTCCATGGATCAGACTTGTTGTCCAGCACATCCCACAGATGCTCGATTGGATCTCAATCCACATCTGGGGAATTTGGAGGGCAACTCAAAAACTTGAACTCTTGTTCCTCAAACCATTCCTGAACAATTTTTGCAGTGTGGCAAGGCACCCTATCTTGCTGAAGAATGCCACTGCAAGTATGTTGGGTAGGTACGTGTCAAAGTAACACCCACATGAATATCAGGACCCAAGGTTTCCCAGCAGAACATTGCCCAGAGCATCCCACTACCTCTGTCAGCTTGCCTTCTTCCCATAGTGCATCCTGGTGCCATCTCTTCCCCAAGTAAGTGACACACACACACATCTGTCTGTCCACATGATGTAAAAGAAAACATGATTCATCAGACCAGGCCGCCTGCTTCCATTGCTACATGGTCCAGTTCTGATGCTCACATGCCCACTGTAGGCACTTTCGATGGTGTGCAGGGGTCAGCATGGGCACTGTGACCAGTCTGCAGCAAGCTGTGATACACTGTGTGTTCTGACACCTTTCTATCATAGCCAGTGTTTTTTTTGCTTTTTCAGCAATTTGTGCTGCAGTAGCTCTACTGTGGGATTAGACCAGATGGTCTAGCCTTTGCTCCCCATACACATCAATGAGCCTTGGGCACCTATGACCCCATTGTTGGTTCACCAGTTGTCCTTCCCTGGACCACTTTTTGTAGGTACTAACAACTTCATACCACGAAGATGGTATGCTCTGACACATCTAGCATCAAATTTTGGCCTTTGTCAAAGTCGCGCAGGTCCTTGCGCTTGCCCATTATTCTTGCTTTCAAGACATAAACTTAGATAAACAATATATGTAAGATATCTTGTTTGATGTCTTCATAGCAATGCATTCAATAGGATGCACAATTATGTAGGTTATTCATAATAAAATACTGCTTGTGTTACATGGGATATAATAAACATTTAAATCTAATCAATTCCACACTCCCTCCTGAAATAATAGCTTTGTCTTTATCTTAAAACAGGAGAGGCTGTGGGTGTTTTAAAATGATAATAATAAAAAATCAGGCTTCTCTCATAATTTTTAATTTCCTAGATGGGTATTTGAGTCCTGTGTTCTCCACTACAGAACACAGGACTCAAATACACATCTAGGGCTTACAGGGAGCTGCGTGACTCTGAAAGCACAATTAAATAACACCTGAATTGGAAAAATCCCATGCTCCAGACAATCCCCCTTGTGAGTCACACAAGTGAAACTAGCTGAGTTTAATTTTGTTACTTTCTAATGCACAGCCTTTGTTTTGTTATCACAACCACTGTCATTGAGATGTTAGATGTATTTTTTAAACATTTAATAGCTCTGAAGCTCTACTCTTGGTTTGAGCCCTTAGTCCTCCTGTGAAAACTGCATGTGCTATTGAAAAGGATAAACCGACATGAAGACAATAGAGCTGTCTATGGGAGAAAAGCAAAGAAATCTTGAAGCTGAGAAAAGAGGGAAAATTGATCAGAGCCATAGTACAAGTATTGGGCATAGCCAGTACAACAATTTGGAATGTCTTGAAGAAGAAAGACACCCCTAGTGTATTTAACAACCAGACATGGACCAGGTTGGCCAAGGAAAACAACAGCAATTGATGACAAACATTGTGAGAGCTGTGATGAAATACCCAAAAACGACAGTCAGTTGCCTCACTAGTAATCACCACAGGGCAAGAAGACTTTGAGCACAGAAATATAGAGGCCATGCCACAAGATGCAAACCACTTATTAGCCATAAGAATCAGAAGGCCAGATTGGAATTTGCAAAGAAACACAGAAACGAGAAAACACAAAAGTTCTGGGACCAAGATTGTGAGCCTACTCAACTCTTCTGAGTACCTGTGGGGAAATTTGTATAGACAAGTTACGCAGCACTCCCCATCCAACATCAAGAAACTCTAGGAGGTTGCAGAGTATACATGACTACATGTACGTGCACACTCAATGCCATGAAGGATAAGTGCAGTACAGCACATTGTAAGGGCTATAATATTACATATTTGTAGCTTTTAACCAAGGGTGTTCTTAAAAGTATGTTGTTTCCGTATCTAATAATTGGTGTTACACCCTACACCAGTTCCGAACAGGTGCATAAACTCAAGCACATACCCAAACTCCATAGACAAAAATTTGGTATTTTGTGAAGTTTCCACCCTGCTATTTCTGCCCCAGTCAAATGTAAGTGCTATTGTTATAGTTCTACACACTTCAGCACTTGGCGGCCCCGCTCTGTGAGTTTGCATGGTCTACCACTTTGTGGCTGAGCGGTAGCCCACACAAACTCACAGAGCAGGGCTGCCGGGTGCTGATGTGTGTAGCATGTAAAACTAGCCTATTCTCGTTTGCATCACTCACTAATCTCCTGTTCTACCATATCCCAAAGGTGTTTTCTTGGATTCCGGTCTGGTGACTGGGAAGGCCACTGGAGAACATTGAACTCATTTTTATGTTCATGAAACCAGTTTGAGACTACATTTGCTTTGACATGATGCATTATCATGCTGGAAGCCATAAGAAAATTAGTAAATTGTGGCTATGAATTTAGCAGTGTTGATTGATACTGATGATAGATAGATATTGATGGGCCTAAAGTGTGCCAAGAAAACATTCTCCACACCATTACACTACCTCCACCAGCCTGGACAGTTTGCAAAAGACAGGTTGGATTCATGGATTCATGATGTCGACGGCAAATTTTGACGCTACCATCTGTGCCTCAGCAGAAATTGAGAGTCATCAGACCAGGCTATGTTTTTCAAGTCTTCAAAGGTCCAGTTTTGGTGAACCTATGCACACTTTCTGTTCTTGGAAGATGGAAGTGGAAGCCGATGTGGTCTTCTGCTGTTGTAGCTCATTTGCCTCAAGGTTCAATGTGTTGTCTGTTCTGAGATGCTTTTCTTCTCAGTACAGTTATGCAGAGTGGTTATCTGAGTTACTGTAGCCTTTCTGTCAGCTTGAACCAGTCTGGCCATTCTTTGTTGACCACCTTTCTGTCCACAGAAATGCCACTTACTGGATGATTTTTCTTTATTGTACCACTCTGAGTAAACTCTAGAGACTGTTGTATGTGAAAATCCCAGGAGATCAGTAGTTATAGAAATACTCAAACCAGCTCGTCTGGCACCAACAATCATGCCATGGTCAAAATCGCTGAGATCACATTTCTCCCCCATTCTGATGGTTTATGTGAACATTACCTAAAGCTGCTGGCCCATATCTGTATGAGTTTATGCATTGCACCGCTGCCACACAATTGGCTGATTGGATAATTGCATGAATGTGTACAGATGTTCCTAATAAAGTGCTCAGTGAGTGTGTGTATCAATAACTGAAAATGTCAATTAGGCAACATTGCTTAAATCAAGGGTTGCAAAAATGAGTACACTCTTGGTTAAATTCTATAAATATGTAATAGTCTAGTACTTAGTATATCCAACATTACTTTTAAGTACTGCACAGATCCTTCAAACATTTGGCATTTTGTCATGTCATGGACACACTTTTCTCTCCTTACCTCCAGGACTGGCCTTGATAAGTCCCTCTTGAATGCTGCTTTCTGATTGGCTTCATGAACAGCGGTGCTTGCTATTTACCATGTACAGAGATACACATTGCTTGAAGGGCTGCAGTGCCTCACTCCAACATGCTTCTTATTCATGTGGCTGTCCCCATGGTAACCGGCTTCTGGAACATATCTAGTGATACAAATGTGTGGATCTATGTATCATATGTACTGTATGTGTGTCACTATTGCCAGGTGTAGGTGGTTATTGAAGAAATAAAAATTTTCCTGCTGAGTGCAAAGGCGGATGGTTTATTTTGAGATGTGGGGAATCATACATGAAATGCTACAGTGAACAGACCTTCTTCCAGAGCCAATGCAAATAGGGGGCACCAAGCTCAGTGAAGAAGAGAGAGAGAGAGAGCGAGAGAGAGAGAGACAGCACTGTGAACACTGCTGCTTTTACTGTGGAAGCCCTGATCATCATGTTAGACAATGCCCACTTTGTACCAGGTCAACAGCCATGCCAGATCGGTGCTCATAGACACCAGAGCTGCCAGTAACTTCATTGATCAGGACATTGTGACCTGCCTGAGAATTCCTGTTCAGCTGCTACCCCACCCCCGCAAGATCAACGCCATCAATGGATGACCCATTGGAGGTGAGACTATCACTCACTGCACTCTGCCCATCCTTGTCCAAATCAGTGCCCTCCATAAGGAGCAGATATCCTTTTTGGTCACCATCACAGCCCAGCACCCCATCATCCTGGGCCCAATCATCACCCACTGGCCCAGCCACTGTCATCCCCATTGTCTCATCACCCCTCGGTTGTGCACCGCCTCCACCTCTGTTGAGAGCTCTGAAACCAAGACACCATTAGATATTCCCTAAGAGTATCAGGACCTCCACGAGGTGTACAGTAAATCCAAAGCCAGTGGGTTGCCACCTCATAATCCCTACGACCATGCCATCACGCTGCTTCCTAGGACCACTACTCCACGCAACAAGGTATACCCCACCTCACTTGCCGAACAATGTGCCACTGAGGAGTACATCCAGGAGGCACTCCAACTGGGGTACATCCTGCTTCAGCTGGCTTCTTCTTCGTGGAGAACAAAGGAGGTGGACTTTGACCTTGCATTGATTAGCGGGGGCTTAACCAGGTAACCGTTAAGTACAGACATCCATTGCCACTAGTCCCAGCAGCTCTTGAACAACAACATCTGATCTGCCCATGTTTTAATCAAACTGGATCTCTGCAGCGCTTACAACCTGGTACGGCTTTCAGTACCATCGCAGGCCACTGTGAGTACTTGGGGATGCCATACGGGCTCTCTAGCATCCCTTCTGTCGTCCCAATGTCTAATTAATAACATTCATTTACCTCTACCCATCCCAGAACTACCCTGGAGAATCATGGACAAGCAGATTAGAGCAGGTGAATCAGGAGATTGGGCGATTCCTAAGAACCTACTGTGTGGAGAACCAAGGAGACTGGTTGGTTCCTTCCCTGGGCGAAGTATGCACAGAACTCACTACGACACTCCGCCTCTCGACTAATGCCATTTCAGTGTGTACTCGAATACCAGCCTCCCCTGTTCCTCTGGAGCGTCAACCCCTCAGACTCACCAGCAGTGGATGACTGTTTCTGTAAAAGTGAGCAAGTATGTGTGTATGCACATCAGTGACACGAGCAGATGGCACAAACTCAAAAGATCAATGTTGATTGACACTGGGGAGAGATCCCTTATGAGCCAGGTGATCAGTTTGGTTAGCAACCAAGGACTTCAGACAGCAAAAAGCTAAACCCCAGGTACATTGGGTCATACAAGATTCTCAAACAAGTAATCCCCATCACCTACAAGCTGGATCTGCCTTGAAATAGCAGCATCTCACACACTTTTCAAGCCTCCCCCTTGAAACCAGTCATCCCTGGGCCGCTGGCCACTGACCTTCTGTCTGCCAATCCTCCCACATCACTTGACAATGATGGCTTGCCTGATTACCTGGTAAAAACTATTCTAAACATCAGGTACAATAATCGAAGACTGGAATACCTTGTTGGGTGGGAGGGATATGGTCCAGAGGAACAGAGCAGGGTCCCAGCACACGACATCCTAGACCCCAGCCTATGCCATGAATTCTATGCCAGTCACCCTGAGCACCCAGGCCCATGACCAAGGGGGACGCCACAAACACCACTTCCAAGAACACACTGCAGCCTACAGACAATCTAATTTCTAATCTGACACGCACTCACTATATGAAAGCCTTTCTCTCATCAGATCTCTGAGAAGTAAATGCTCAGTTTGTTCCACATCTGACTTTACCAAACTGTTTCCCTGTGTTCATTGTCATTTTGGTTTCTGGATTACTGCTCATCGTCTGACCCAGGCCTGTGTTTTGACTTTGATCGTGCCTGCCATTTTGGATACCGCTGCCTTTGTCTCCATTAAAGCGTTGAACTGCATTTGCATCCGAGTCTGTTGTCCTCAGTGTGACACATGGGCCGTTTTCAGTTAGATATAGAACGCTTTTTTCAATTAAACAGTCACAATCATTTCACTTTCTTACTTAGATTGTGAAATCCAAGCGTATTTAACTTGAACCCATTTCTTGATTTTTTTTTTAACCCCCCCCCCCTCCAAAAAAAAAAAAAACCTGTTACCACAGTGTAAACTTTTTTCTTTTTTTTTTTTTTTACCATTAACAGCTACAGGCTGTTTAATGTAGCTCCAGGCTTACAATTTAGAAATCAACCTAATTACTGTGTGTAAGAACAGCTAGAGGCTACCATTTAATTCTTCACATTTAATTCTTTGCTGGCAGTTCCTGTTACAAGGGCTCACTAGCTGACCTTTATTGTTGCAGTGTTGCAGGATTGAACTGGGGTAGGTGTTGGGTTATGTGTGCGTGAGTGAGTGCGCGTGTGTATGTGTGTGTTTGGGGGCGGGAGGAGTGTTCAGGGGTAGATAGATCTCAGACATATTTTGGTAGCTATCAATGATAAAACATTCTTCTTTTTAATCATAAATTGGAAAGTTTTTGTGTTTGTATTATGTGGACTCATTGAACTGACAAAGATTTGAAATACATGTATGTTATTTCATTCTATTTGTGCACACTACTGATGAATTTGAGTGCATACTGCTGTCAGTGCAAGATAAATATAATTTCTTCTGAAACATTAATAGTGGTGATTATTGCGTTAGTACCAGATGTGATTTTTGAACTCTATTAGAATCAGTGTGCTAATTGTTTTTGAGCTGTGTGTATGTTTGTGTGTGTGTGCTGTCTGGCTGTGGGCCAATGTCTGGTGCCATTGTTCTGTCCATTATAATTAAGAAAGGCCTGTGGCAGAGGGAAGTGTTGCTATAGCCGGGCAAAACCAGGGTAAAAATCGATATAAGTCCTGAGTTCGAGCTTCTGCAGCATGGGTAGATCTGAAATTTGACCAAGTTAATTGAATAAATATTCAGTTCATAAATTTGATTAATATCTTGGCAGTAATTGTGCAGGTCTGCCACAGCAAGCTTCAAATTAAATCTGATAGGTTTAGCGAACTAGGACATGCTCAACTCAAAATTGAGCCTCAAGCCCTGACTTCAACCCCAGTGAACACCTCTGGAATGAACTGGAATGCCAAATGTGCACCAGCCCTTTTTACTTGACATCAGTGCCTGACCTTACTAATGCTCTTGTGGCTGGTCACAAATTGCCACAGCCTCATTCCTAGAAGTCTGGAACCTATTGAAGCAGTGCCCGTTTGGAATGGGGACAAAGAGGTTTGAATCAAAGGGGTTTGAATATATGGCGAAAAGTATTTGCTGTATGTAATTTGTAATTTCCTGGTGAACAACAGCCATCATTCAGACCAGTCAGCTCCATAATATTTCACCCCTGAAAGTATTTTTTTTTCATCTGTTCTTTTTCCTGTTGTTGTTGTTGTTGTTGTTGTGTGTGTGTGTGTGTGTGTGTGTGTGTGTGTGTGTCTGTATGAGAGAGAGTGAGAGTGTCTCTGTCTACCATGAAGTAAGCATATTGAATGAAGATGGTATAAATTATGGCCTCAACAGGGAGAAAATAAATTGCCAATAGGATTAATTTAATTATGAACTGTAAACAATGCATTCAATATAACCCCTGTGTCCATATCTTGTCATACTGCAGAAGAATCCCCCCCCATGTGTGGTGTCCGATTTTGTGTTTCTTGTCTAGCCGTCTAGGCAGTAGAGGGCACTCATACATCAGCAATGGCTCCAACTGAACTGCTGATTGAAACAGCTGTGTATAAAGAGGAAAACATTCTCCGTTTAACATTTATTTGTACTTTAGCCACAGACATTCAGTATAATGTCATTTCCCCCATGTTAATGTAAACATTGCATAGTGAGTGATTAATGTGTCATGAAAGCCAAGTTGAACAATTAAAAATAAATTAAATTGATGAAAATCAATAAGGCTTTTTGAAAGAAAAAAAAATCAGACATCACATCCTTCAAGAAGGTACTTTAGTGCCAAGGGCAATCTGGTGTATATCTGGTAATCGCTTCTGTCAGGACGTTGTCATGCTGGAGTACGTTTGGACTAGGCCCTTGTTCCAGTGAAGGGAAATTAAAATTCTACAGCATAGAAAGACATCCTATACAATTGTGTGCTTCCAAATTTGTGGCAACATATTAGGGAAAGCTGATGTGTGTGTGATTTTTTTTCACACTGAAAATTTAACTGCATCATATGAAGTCATCTCTGAAAGCAATGAAATGACAAGGCCAATTATTTTGTTTTTGCTAGAGACTGAAGACATTTGGGTTTGGGATCAGAAGATGAATATGAGACAATAGGTCAGAATTTCAGCTTACATTTCCTGATATGTACATCTAGATGTGTTAAACAGCTTAGAAAATGGCACATTTGGTGGCAGACTGCCCAATTTTTAGGTCGGCAAAAGAATAGGAATGGATAGTCAATGTAAATTAAAAAAATAGCACTTAATATGTGGTTGCATATCCCTTGCTTGCAATAACTGCATCAAGCCAGCGATCCACTGAAATCACCAATCTGTTGCATTGTTCTTTGTAATGCTTTTCCAGGCTTGTACCGCATCTTCTTTCACGTATTTGTTTTGGGGGATTTATCCCTTCAGTCTCCTATTCAGTAGGTGAAATGCATGCTCAGTTGGACTGTTGATTTGGCCAGTCTTTAACCTTCCACATTCTACCCTCATGAAGTCCATTGTTGTGTTGGCACTGTGTTCCTCCCAATTGGATTAGATGCATTTCTCTGTAAATTGGCAGACAGAATATTTCTGTAGACTTCTGAATTCATTCTGCTGATACCATCATAAGTTATCATCATTGTATAATGTATCATCAAGGTTAGTAAGCCCGGTCCAGAAGCAGCCATGCAAGCCCAAAGCCATGACACCATATTCACTGTGCTTGACCAATGAGCTTGTATGTTTTGGATCATGAACAGATGCTTTCTTTCTCCACACTTTGGCCTTTCCGTCACTTTGGTAGAGGTTCATCTTGGTTCCTGAACTGTTGTGGCTTATCTCTGTATTTCTTTACAAATTCTAATCTGGCCTTCTGATTCTTACAATGTTATTCACTTCACCTGTTAGATATTTTAATGTTATGGCTGATCGGTGTATCAGAAAAAGTCTAAACAAGTATGGCTTTCATTGAAGGTTGGCTAGGAAAAAGCATCTTCTCTTCAAAATGAATATGGCAGCATGCCTTAGGTTTGCAAAATTGCATCTGAAGAAACCACAAAAGTTCTGGAACAATATCCCTTGATCAGACCCAGGTGGAGAAACAAACATCACCACAAATACCCCATACCAAGTGTCACGTATGGTGGTGGATTTTTGATGATTGGCAGTTTGGTTTTCTGGGACTCAGGTGTGTGTCTATATCATGCCAAGAAGAAAGGACCTCAGCCATGACCTCAGAGAAGCAATTGTCGCTCCTTCTCCACAATCACTCCACGGACTGCTCTGCTTTCCATCACTGAAGCCTTACGACTAGCAAGAGCAACCTCAAGATCATCTGTCCTCATCCTACTCGACATCTCTGCTGCTTTTGACACTGTGAATCATCAGATCCTCCTGTCAACTCTTTCCAGTCTAGGCATCACCGGAACGGTTCTGCACTGGGTGGAATCATACCTCTCAGACAGATCCTTCAAGGTGTTGTGGAGTGGAGGTATTTCTGAAACTCAGCAACTCACAACTGGAGTTCCTCAGGGGTCAGTTCTGGGTCCACTGCTTTTTTCTATATACATTACAACCCTGGGGCAGCTGAATGAGTCTCATGGCTTCTCATACCATTGCTATGCTGATGACACCCAGCTCTATTTGTCCTTCCAGCCTGATGATCCATTTGTCTCTGCACGAATCTCTGCTTACCTGTCTGACATCTCAGACTGTATGAGGGAACACCACCTTAAGCTCAACCTGGCAAAATCTGAGCTTCTTGTCATCCCAGCCTGACCCTCAATCAACCACAACCTCACTGTACAGCTCAGCTCCAGCACACTCAAGCCAAAAGGAACCTTGGGGTGATTCTTGATGACAGCTTGACCCTTACAGACCACATCTCAACAACTGCACGGCCCTGTACATTCATCCTGTACAACATCAAGAAAATCAGACCATACCTCACGTAACGGGCTACACAACTACTAGTCCAGGCTCTTGTTATCTCAAAACTGGACTACTGCAACTCACTACTTTCGGGCCTCCCAGCCAGCTCCATCAAACCCCTTCAGATGATTCAGAATGCAACAGCACACCTTGTCTTCAACCAGCCCAAGAGAACCCATGTCATTCCCCTCTTCATCTCCCTCTACTGGCTTCCTGTAGCCGCCCGTATCAAATTCAAGGCCTTGATGCTCACATACAAGACCTTGTCTGGAACAGCACCCTCCTACCTCAACACTCTCCTGAAGGCTTACGTTCCCTCACACAATCTGTGATCAATCAACGACCAACGCTTAGTAATACCTACTCAGCGTGGCTCAAGGTCCCCTTTCAAGAGTCTTCAACTAACTGTTCCTCAGTGGTGGAATGTTCCAACCTCAATCTGGACCACAGAATCTGTCACCATCTTCAAGAAACAGCTAAAGACCCACCTCTTCCGTGAACACCTAACCAACCCCTAAAAACAAAAACTTACTCTGGCACTTACACCTCTACTTTGCGCACTTTGCTTCTTCTAGAACTCAATTAATGGATCTTGTACAGTAGCACTACTTACATTGTTTTCTGCTTGATATATCGCTTTGGTTTTATTTTCTCATTTGTAAGTTGCTTTGGATTTTTAAATTTGGCGATGCAACAGGAGAGTGATCCCAAGCACACCAGCAAATCAACTGCAATCTGAATGGCCAAAACAGAAAAAATTATCCCCACTGAGGTGGCGGGATCTTAAGAGAGCTATGCATAAATGGATGCCCTCAAACATCAATGAACTGAAGTAATGTTGTGAAGAAAAGTGGGCAATATTTCTCAAAGATGTGAGAGACTGATAAACTCCTCTAGAAAACATTTACTAAAATACTAAAGTTCATATTGCTAAAGGTGGATCTACATGTTACTGAATTATAGGGTGTATTTATTTTTTCCCACCTGGTTTGTTAATGTTGGTTTACTTTTATTAAATGGCTACATAATGAAATCTGTTTTGTTTTTTTGTCACCTGAGGTTGGTGAGGACACACACACACAATTTGAAAACTATCCCTAACAATACCGTAAGTTCTATCAAGCTAATATCATTTTTCATTCCCACCTTCTTTGCCTTCTGTTTGTTTGGTTTGTTTAATATTTGCTGCTTTATTTCCTGATGGAAAAATGGCCATTGCCGAAAAATCAAGATGAAGTGACGGGAGGAAATAAGCATTTATAAATGAGTATTTCTGGCTTAAAAATGTGGATTGTCCAATATTCAGATGATTTACATTATGATTTGCAAAGTGGTTATTAAAATTAAGTGAGTGAATATGCATACAGTATTCTTTTTACTTGCTGTTTTTACTGTTCTACCTTTACATAATAAATAACAAAGCAGTCAGTGTCGGTGTGATGAGCCAAACAGTACACTCTTAAAATAGATGTGTTAAAAATAACACATCATGTGTTAATTTTTAACACATCTGCATGTCTAGTTAAGGACAGCACATTTTGTGTTGCTTTCAACACAATCTATGTGTTAGTACATTTAAAATATGCTGTGTTAGTACATTTCCACACAAAGATGTTTTAAAAAATAACCCAAATAACAGATGTGTGTTGTTTATACTTTTTCCCTACAATTATCCTAAAATGCTCACAAAATAAACAACTGCATGAAATTCAGGTGGCATCTATTAAAATAATTTAAACATTTGACAGATGTATGCATTGGAGTTGATGCATCATCTTACAAATCTCCCTGCCATCTGGGAAGACAAGAGTCCCACTGCTTTCCATTTGAAAAGCTGTAAAAGAGCAAAAAGTGTGTTGGTTAGTTGTTAGCTACAAACTATGGACAAATGCCTTTGGGTGTCAACTGAGGAAATTGTGTTACAGTAACCCAAATAGTGTAATTTTGGAAATGTGACCTCCTCTCTCCTAATGAACAAAATGGGGATACAGACTCAGCAGGAAACTCTAGCTAACTTGCAAACATTTATTTTCCAGTCTTTAGCACCCCACCGCCAATTTTTTTGTACAACCTAATTAAGTCAACCAACATTACACAGATGGTGGAGAGCATTGCAACCTAAACCCCATCCTCCCTAAAGAAAGTCTCTGACTCAGTTTACATTTTCTAGTTGATGCCATCATAGTCAGGTCAACTATTTTTTTTTTTTTTTTAAACACTTCAATTTCGTACAGCAAATCAAGTAAATCACTACTAAATCAGCAATTCACTACTGCACACATGCTCTATCTACAAGTTAAATTGCCATATGGATAAGTATCTCATGCCCACGGTTAAATATGGTGGTGGCTCTTTAATGTTTTGGGACTGTTCTTCTGCCAATAGACCTGAACATTTTATTTGGACACATGGCATCTTGGACTCTTTCAAATATCAACAGATAGTAAATGAAAACCTGACTGCTTCTGTCCAAAAACTTAAAATGTGCCGTGGTTGGACCTTTCAGCAAGACACTGGTCCAAAACATACATCAAAATCAACACAAAAATGGTTTACTGACCACAAAATCAATGTCCTGCCTTGGCCATCCCAGTCCTCTGACTTGAAACCCATAGAAAACCTATGGGGTGAACTGAATTTGAATTATCTGGAGAGCTTCTGTATGGAAGAGTGGTCTCAGATCCCTTGCCATGTATGCTCCAACCTCATCAGGCATTATAGAAGACTCTGTGCTGCCTCCCTTTGCCAAGATAAAAGCTCTAAGTATTGACTAAAAGGGTGCCAATAATTGTTGCAAGTACAAAGTACTACAACCCTATTGTTTTTGTTTGAGTTTTCTTATTATTATGGGCTAAGAACATATTCTTTTCTTCTCCTGCTTCCTTGGGTTCTCACAAAAAAGCATCAAGATCCATCTAGCCACACCCAATTAGATTTTGAGCTTATTTGCATAATATGCTAAACAATGTGCCAATCAATTCTAGTGGGATGGAGCCTAATTTATTTGAACAGCTGTTACTCATGAATGCTTGTATGTATTTGCACAAAACATCAAAGTCTGTGGTAGTGTGCAGAATTTGGAATGTGGTCATAAATAGGGGGCCAGGTTACAAATAACTGTATTATAACTATATAGATAACTGTGTCTTAAGTTCACCTGGTTACTTAAAAACATGGCCAATATCAGTCAATTAGCGTTCAGCAGGCATTTGACTGCGTTAACAGTGAACCATCATCATGAAACTTGAATGGTAGGTACTTCTAGGACTACTGGTAAGTGATTCAAATTGGCCACTAGGGGGCACAACATATGTTTATGCATTTAAAATCAAGCATATCTCTTGTAAAATATAGTGTACAGGGAAATTTCTGTCACTGAAAACATACAAAAATTATATAATTAAATAATTATATAATATACACTAAATGTCCACATACTTTTGGCCATGTAGTATATATTATATGGCCAGATGTATGTGGACACCTGGCCATCACACCCATGTGTGCTTTTTGAGGATCCCATTCCTAAACCATGGGCATTAATACAGAGATGGTCCTCTCTTTGCTGATATAATAGCCTCAACTCTTCTAGGAAAGCTTTGCACTAGATTTTGGAATGATGATGGTGGGGATTTGTGCCACAAATGCATTTGTGTCAGGCACTGATGCCGGGTGTTTGAACTGGGGTAGGGCAGGCCGAGGCAAGTGGTTCCGTTAGAGGGGCCAGTTACTTTCTACCTAATTGTTCTCTGAAAATTAAGCCATTTTAATCAGTGCACTGTGGGCATTAAGAGGCAATAGTCAATATTCCACATCATTCAATATTTTATTTATTTTTGGTTTTTAGTTACATTTCACTATATTCTGTATGTAAATGATCACCATTCAAGTCCTTTGTGCTTGTTATATATTTAGTCTTTTTCAGTTTTATATTGAATTTCTGTTAAATCATCTGTATTCTATGGTTTTTATGCTTTCTTACAAACAGCTCAACAAATTCATCCAGGTTCAAAGACTTTGTGCTCCTCGACTCAATACTTAGTACACCCAAATTTCTCAGTCTTTCATCTGCCATAGTGGACCTGAGATAGGTTTTAACAGATTTAGTGCAGAAAAACTGCTCACAAGAAGCAGTACTAACCGGGATTGAAACAGCTACTTTGCACAATTCGAAGAGCTCAAAAAAACTCCCAAAACCTTATTTATAAGGCCGAATGAATGATGTCAGCTCAGTGGCATTAAAGAGTCTTGGCACACTATACACACATTTTTTTCTTTTGAAAATTCTCCTGAACTGATACAGTTGAGGTCATACGTTTACATATGCCTTGTAGAATCTACAAAATATTAATAATTAAAAATAAATCAATAAAAATGGCATTTACTGCCCTGAATAAGCTGTTTCACATAACAGATGTTTACATACAGTGGGGGAAATAAGTATTGAATGCGTTAGCATTTTTTTCAGTAAATATATTTCCAATGAGGTTATTCACATGAAATTTTCACCCGACATCAGTATTAACTCAAGAAATCTGGAAATATAAAGAATTCAAAACATTAAAGTCAATATATAAAGTTATGTGTAATAAAACGGAATGACACGGGAAAAATGTATTGAACACACTAACTGAAAATTATTTAATACTTAGTGGAGAAGCCTTTGTTTGTGATGATAGTTTCAAGGCGCTTCCTGTATGAAGAAATTAATCGGCTGCAGTATTTTTTCCTGTGTCATTCTAACAAATGTTTTTCCACTTGCGAGATTTGGAGTTAAATGAATGTGCAGCGATTTGTACAAATAGAGACACATTTGTGAATACAAATGTTCTTTTTTTGTATTAATGTGTGCCTGCAACAAGTAAGATGTGCATTTGTTAATCAGGTGACACGCATGAATTCATTGGCGTCTTTTCTGAGTCGATTCTCGATTTTGTCAGTAAGCCCTGTTGCATCTAGTCAGTCAGCAGATTCAAAATGGAGGAAACTCTCATGGCTAGCTCCTTTGAAATAGTACCTAAGAACTACATATATATGTTCTTTTTGTTCTCGTCAGCCATGATGCTGAAGACCTTGCTGTCTTTCACTTCTTTGACCATTTTTTGTGAGAACCATATCAGTCAAACAACTCAGAACCTCATTCAGAATAACTTTGCTTGTATATTTTGCATTATTAATTGAAGTCAAACTATTTTTCACAGTTTTGGCATGCTTGGCTATTGTTTCTAAAATTGCAATGAAGTTCCCTTTATTATCTAAATCTGCAGACTTATTGTGTCCTCTTTATGGAATGTTTTGCCTGGCTGTACTGTAAGTAGTAGAACTTCACCTATTGTTTTAATATATCCCTGATATTCCTTTAACCTGTTTGTTATGTTCCTTATTTAGGGTATTTAATTTGCATTATATTGTACAGTTTTCTGGTCCCTGCATTCAGTCATTGCTTGTGTGTGCTGCGCAGAGCTTACATGAATTCAAATCCCCCCTCTTTGTACGTCGCCTTCTTCCAGTTGCTGTATCCTGCTACTGAGTCAGATACTGTCTGTGAGCTGTTGGGAGGACTAAAATGTCTGCAGACAAAGCAATACACAAAGTCTAAATTTTTTGAATATTCAAGCCAGAGGTGGATATTCTACCAGACTGCATTGATAATCCTCCTTCTGTTTCCCATCAGAGTGGATCATCTCTGCATTTGCTGATATCTGTAGTATAAAAAGAACGTTGAAAAATAATTTTGAGTAATACCGTAACAATTTTCTGTGGCAAAATTATACTGTAGTGAATGTCTAATATCATTCTTACAAACCTGCACTTTTCTACACACGGCACATTAACTGACTAACAGAGCTGTTCAACATCACAAACCTGATGGTGCTGTGCTGGTGGACGCAAATGGCTCTTCTGTTTGTTTCTCACACTCAGCTTCTGCCTGACCCTCAGTCTTACTCCCAGGATCTCTGTCACTACCTGCTCTACTGTGTCCTTGCGGTCCAAACCAGGCTCTCCAACTGACCATTCTTCCAGCTCATTCTATCTAGTCACCTGGGCTCTCTACCCACCTGAATGATCAGTCTCTATCTGACTTGAATGATTGTACTTCTTCCAAAACAAAGAAAGACAATATATCATGTTTCCTTTTCATTTTGGAGACTATAGAGCAAAAAAAACAAGCATTATACCACCACCACAATGGGTTTTCTGCATTAGCTAGCTAACGTTAAACATATACGCATACACTTTGTAATGCGACACATTCCCAGTAATGTTAACATAAATGACTGTTAAAATTCTATACAACTACAGTAGCATACTTTCAGTGAGTTAGGGTCAAGGTCACAGGTCAGATGTTTTTTTTTTTTTCCCAATAGCTTCCTTCCCGTTTGTCATACAGAGATGATACTTCAATCTTCATGGTCAAGTAATCAACACTCATTTTCACACAAAATATACTCCTCCACCCTGCATAAAAACATAGGCTTCTGTCAGGGTTTAATGATCAATCAACAGTAGATATTTTGGCAGTGCGTGTTCACTGGAAACCAATATAGTTATTTGTGAGGGGGAAAAGGGGGAAAAAAAACCTCTTGCACTTATGGATAAACTATTTACAGAAAGACAGAACTGGAAAAATATATGTATGTATCTTGTTACTTGCTCAAAGCAAAGAACTGCATTGTGAGTTATTTTGTACTGATGCAAAATTCCCATCCATCATTTCCACTGGCTAAGTGTAGCATTACTGTACTCATTATTGTCAAAATGTTCTGTCTACTGCTTAATTGTAGCATTATTGCACTGTCTATTGTCTGATGTCCTCACCAATCATGGTATTATTGCATCTGTTACTGTTGCACTGTTTGTTGCACTGCCTGTTATTACATTAAGATATACAGTGCAGAAAACATTAAACCGTGGCGTACTGTTTAATGTCATGCACCAGCACCAATCAAAAACCAATTCCAGTTTGCACAACTCAAAGGCAATAATGTTATTCTGATTCTGAGACGGGAACCAAACACTGCGCACCCACTTTGATGTACCGGCATCTGCCAGAGCAAGGCAGGTATGCTGTGGCCCTGTGGCATACCATATATCTGAATTGTTTTTCACTATTCAGAGGACTTTGTTGAAATTTTTATGCTTTGACCTAGATTCAGAATCAGGATGCTGCACCCATGTGTATGTGCATGTATATGATGTGTGTCAGTCTTTTCACTGTTAGCAAAAAACTAGCATGCAATTTACTGACTTGTGGGGAAGAGATGCAAGTAATTATAACGTCTTTGGTATCAGATATCATTGATTTTCTCTGTCTCTTTCAGTTATTACCAGTTGTACAGGTACATAGGAATTCTTGCATGGAGCACTCGGCTAAAAACAATAAAGAGTGCAAGGCTGAGGTTCTAGAAGGAACAAAACATTAAAACCCATCAGACATAATGTATAATAATAATAATAATATAAAGCACAATTTAGCTGCCATATCATTTGCACAGGAAAATGCAAAGGAACCTGTGTATAGAATGCTATAGTGTGTCTATAGGTGTTCTGGTAGGTGAAAGTGGTTGGATGGCCTCAGGAACAGTAGGAGCACGAGGATGAAGAGAATAAAGACAGGCGGCAATTCTTTTTATTGATTAAAAATAAAAATGTTAGTGCTGCCATTTCTTTCCTGTAAATGCCATTTCTGACTCACCTCTAGTGATGCTATGGTGCTTTCAAGGCAATTACACTAATATTTAAATCGATCAGAAAAAAGCACTGGATTCAGGAAAGACTAGCCTGATGCAAGTTCGAGTGGGTTTTTAATTGTCATTCCTCTATATAGCGTGTATACATTGGAACAAAATGACCATGGTGCAACACAGAACAGTACACAAGACTACATGAAATGCAATACACAACAGTGTGAGACGAGTGCAAAACAATGAAAACACAGAACATAAACAAAAAACACAGAACATAAACAATAAACACAGGCCGGTAAATACACAGGACAATAAATACACAGAACATGGACTGTAAACTGTAAGCTATTGTGTAATGTAGCAGCACAAGTATAGCAGCAATATTGGCAGCAAAAACAATGTAAAGTGCAGTGTGCAGTGGTATGAGTCTTACTGGGTTAGGTGTTCAGCTAGCCCAGGTGAGTCTTGGGAGGCAGCAAGGTGTTGAGTAATCTGACTACATCAGGGAAGAAACTGTTGTGGTGTCTACTGGTGGTGGCAAGGTTACTCCTGTACCTTCTGCCAGATGGCAGGAGGGTGAATAGTCCATGAGAGGGGTGAGAGGGCTTGCCCGCAATACTGGTGGCTTTGCGGATGCAGCGGTTGTTGAAAGAGGTGTCGATGGTGGGTAGAGAAACTCTGATGATCTTTTCAGCTGTCCTCACAATTCACTGTAGGTCCCTACGATCAGAGTCTGTGCAGTTCACGTGCCACACAGTAAGACAGCTGGTCAGGACGCTCTCTGTCTTCCCTCGGTAGAAGGAGGTGAGGATGGGAGGGAAACTTTGGGCCTTCTTGACTAGGCAGGTGTGTTGAGAGTCCAGAAGAGGTCCTCAGTCATGTGCACACCAAGAAACTTGGAGTGTTTGACTCCATTGATGTGCAGTGGTGAATGGTCCACTTGGGTTCTCCTGAAGTTGGCAATCATCTCTTTAGTTTGATCAACATAGATTGTTGTCTCTACACCATTCTGTGAGCTGGTTCACCTATTTCCTGTATGCTGACAATGCAATCGGTACTCTTGTTCTGTGTCTTCCTTTTAGGTTCACTTGCTAGCTTTCTACTTGCCACAGGAGTTCTGGGATGCCGAGTAAATTAGTGGGAATAAATTAGAAGCATTGCTATGACCCCAACCATTATCCTCACTCATTCATCATTTTCATGTGTGTTGGCTCATTTAATTTTTTTATGAATTTGCACTCATGAAAGCAGGTTTGTGAGGCAGATACCTTTTGTCTTTGTCTTTTGTTGTGTCTACCTTGAAAGTTCTAGTTAGAAAAGTTCCTATAGGCAATGAGGGTGTGGACTATCTCAATGCTTGGCAGACACTATTCATTTAAAATAAACCAGTCAGGGGATAGACATATTGTCCTGTCGTCAGATAATGCCATGTTTAATATTTCATACATATATGAAATCATACCTTGTATGTATCTAATACATAAAATGCAGTTTAATAAATCTTTACAGCCAGAAACTATCATGCTACATGCTACTAGAATTGTGTGTGTGTGTGTGTGTGTGTGTGTGTGTGTGTGAGAGAGAGAGAGAGAGAGAGAGAGAGAGAGTGAGTGACGGTGCAGTCCAGCCTGGCTGAGCAGATGGCCTTTTTTTCTGTCTTTAATCTGTCAAGAATATGTCACTCATTTAATCACCACCTGATGTATCACTTCATTTGGAGGGAAGAGATAGTTGGATTTGAGCATGGGCTCATAAATGCAG
>NC_071262.1:5282801-5307801 GCF_023375685.1 Ictalurus furcatus
GTCTTGTTGTTTTTCACACCATGTAAACTGTTTGTGTGAAAATCCTGGATTGACTAATTTGATAATTGCATGAATGATCAGGTCTGCAGATGTTCCTATTAAAGTGGCTGCGGTGTGTAAAGTTGCATTTGAGACAGAGTCACAGGATTCAGAAAATATTTAAAGATAACCAGCTTGTCTCTTCAACTTTACTTGATTAGCTTCCAAATTTCACAAGCCTTTGCGTTAATGGTTAAGGGTAGTGTAACGTGGCTTAGGAAGGCAGGGCACTGGCACATTCTGTGCTTGTACTTTATTAGGGCTAATCTAATACTCATCATCCTAATTCCAGGCAGGTGTCATGTAACCAACAGGCAGCATCAAACCGGGAATATTTACGGACTCAAACATGGACATGGGCATGGGTCAGAACCAGGAAAGTATGAGACCTAGAAAACAAAGTACTAGGTAATACGTCTTAGACTTAACTGGAAGAATGCATGATACGACTTTGCCACAAGACAATAAAACATCAGGGGTTAAATAGGAGCTGCATAAAGAGGGCTTCGAGGATCATAAAAGACCCTAGCCACCTGAACCATAGTCTCTTTTCACTACTACCTTGAGGTTGATGGATCTACAGCATCAAAGCAAACAAACAGATTCAGGGGCAGTTTTATCCCACTGCTTAATTATACGGTGATACGGCTGGTTAATAATAACCACTCACACCACTAAAGAACATTTGCATTATCAATCAATGACTACGTTTACATGGACAGCTGTAATCTAATTATTTACCTTATTCTGAATAAGACGGTATTCTGATTAAGGTGTTTACATGAGTCACTTTTAGAATACTCCTCTCATGTACCCGTTTTACTTGTTATAGAACATAGAGTGATTAACAGCACACGTCATTACGTCCCCATGCCATGCCGTCCAATACAGGTTTGGGTGTTTTTATTTTTAAATTTTACGAACGCTTGAAGTGCAGTTAATTATTTGTCATGCTGTACGTGCGAATAGACGACTGCTTGAAGCCGTGGGCTGCGTTCCAAACCGCTTACTTATCTACTATATAGTAGATATGCCATGTGTGTACGTGTCCTGTCGCAGAATGCGGTGAAAACTCCCACACGATGTTAATAGTGTGATTAAGGTGTTTACATGTCTGTAATGCACGTCCATAATGCGACTACAACAGGACTACTCCACATGTCTTAATTCGATTTGTGTTTACTTCGAGTATGACTTTAGTCAGATTAAGGTAATAAAAAGTTGCTGTTTACATGCTAGTTTCTTAATCGGGTTAATATTAGATTATTGTTGTACATGTAAATGTACTGAGTGTTTAGGACTGTTGCAGGATGTGTAATTACAGTACACTATTGCACTTTCACTGACTGCTGATAACTGCTCTGTTTACATACAGCATTGCATCCAGAATGTCATATTTGCACAAAATAGATATTGCACATTATACAGTGGTGCTTGAACGTATGTGAACCCTTTAGAGTTTTATATATTTCTTCATATATGACCTAAAACATCATCACATTTTCCAGTCCTAAAGTCCTAAATGTAGACAAAGAGAACCCAATTAATCAAGTGAGACAAAAATATTATACTTGGCTATTTATTTATTGAGGAAAATGATTCAATATTTCATAACTGTGAGTTGTATGTGAACCTCTAGTGAGTATGTGAACCTCTAGGATTAGCAGCCACTGCATCTCACTTCATCATAGTCACATGACCACCTGCACCTGAATCACGTTCTTGTTAACAAGCACTCGTGTATATAGCCGTAGTTGCGCTGCACTCCTTGTCTTACCTTTGTCTTTCTTTGCCGTTTTCTTTGTTGCTGTGTTTAGGTCTTTGGTTTATGCTTAGTCTTTGCCATAAGGTCTTAGTGTCTTTTGTGTTTTTGTTTTGGTCTTTATTAATCTTATTATCTGCACTTGCATCTGTCTCCAAATCTCTCCAAATGTGAGTGATCACCCTGTTTTATTTAAAGAACAGGGATCTATCAGAGTCTGATCTTCACAACACGTTTGTTGATGTGTATCATGGCACGAACAAAGGAGATTTCTGAGGACCTCAGAAAAAGAGTTGTTGATGCTCATCAGGATGGAAAAGGTTACAAAGCCATCTCTAAAGAGTTTGGACTCCACCAATCCACAGTCAGACAGATTGTTTACAAATGGAGGAAATTCAAGACCATTGTTACCCTCCCCAGGAGTGTGGACCAACAAAGATCACTCTAGAGCAAGACCTGTAATAGTCTACGAGGTCAAAAAGGAACCCAGAGTAAGTTCTAAGCAATTAAAGGCTTCTCTCACATTGTTTAATGTTTATGAATCCACCATCAGGGGAGCACGGAACAACAATTTTGTGCATGGCAGGGTTGCAAGGAGAACCACTGCCATCCGAAAAAAACATGGCTGCCCTTCTGCAGTTGCTAAATATCATGTAGACATCTAAAGTATCATGTATCATCTAATCTATGAAATATTTTGATGGTAGTTTCATGGTTTGGTTTAATCAAACCATGTCCTGACTTTAATCCAATAGAAATGTTGTGCAAGGACCTGAAGCAGGCAGTTCATGTGAGAAAACTGACCAACATCCCAGAGTTGAAGCTGTTCTGTACTGAGGAACGGGCAAAAATTCCTCCAAGCCGATGTGCAGGATTGATCAACACTTACCAGAAATGTTTAGTTGCAGCTATTGCTGCACAAGGGGGCCACATCAGATACTGAAAGCATTTTCCTCAATACATAAATGAATAAATCAAGTATAATATTTTCATCTAATTTGTTTAATTTGGTACTCTTTTTCTATTTTGAGGACTTGAAAATCCGATGATGTTTTAGGTCATATTTATGCATAAATTTAAGCACCTCTCTATGTGTGTGTGTGTGTGTGTGTGTGTGTGTGTGTGTGTGTACCCAGCAAAAAAAGAAACGTCTTCTCACATTCAACTTCTTTTATTTCCAGCAAATTTCTTGAAATGTGTAAATATTTGTATTAACATAAAAACATTCAACAACTGAGACATAAACTGAACAAGTTTCACAGACATTTAACAAATGTCCCTGAACAAAGAGGGTCAATATCAAAAGTAACAGTCAGTATCTGGTGGCCACCAGCAACTTTAAGTACTATAGTGGATCTCATCCTCATGGACTGCACCAGATTCTTGCTGTGAGATGTTACTCCACTCTTCCACCAAGGCATTTACAAGTTCTTGATCATGTCTGGGGGGACACATGGTTACATGTAATTTTTCACTGCGAGGATGATCAGATGTCCTTCCTGTCTCCCTGTAGCACTGTTGTAGGCATCTTATATTACAGACATTGCAGTTTATTGCTCTGGCCACATCTGCAGTCCTCATGCCTCCCTGCAGCAGGCCTATGGTATGTTCACACAGGTGAGCAGGCACCCTAGGCATCTTTCTTCTAGTGTTTTTCAGAGTCAGTAGAAAGATCTCTTTAGTGTCCTAAGTTATTGCAACTGTGACCTTAATCGCCTACCGCTTATAAACTGTTTTAAGGACTGTTCCACAGGTGCATGTGCAATAATTGTTTATGGTTCATTGAACAAGCATGAAAAACATTGTTTAAACACTTCCTGATAAAGATCTGTAAAGTTAGTTGGATCTTATAAAATTATCTTTAATTATCTTTACAGTCTCCTGAAAAAAGGACACGTGTATATGTATGTGTATATATATGTATATATGCGTTTGTGTGTGTGTGTGTGCGTATGTATGTATGTATGTATGTATGTATGTGTGTGTATATATATATATATATATATAATATATTTATATTTGTTGGCACAAAGTTGAAAGCACACAATTGTATAGGATGTCTTTGTATGTTGTAGCATTACAGCATCTAAGGGGCCTGTGCAGAGCCCTGACCTAAACAATGTAAAACCTTGCTTGTATTTCGTCATTTGTAAGTCGCTTTGGATAAAAGCGTCTGCTAAATTAATAAATGTGAATGTAAAACAAAGGCTTGTAATATAGCACCATCAATTAGTTGGCTACAAATCTCTCCCAACATAAACTGTCAGTCAGGCAATTTACATATATAATTAATTAATACAGTGTGTGATGTCATGGAGACTTATCAAACAACCTTAGTTCCCATTAAAAAGGGAGCTGAGGACTCAGCATTAAAGAGACTGAGGACTCTCACAAGATGAGCTTATTAAAATCAGTCCCAAAACAGTGTTAACAGCGCCATGAAAAAAAAACTCCAAATGAAGAGTCATCAAGAAAAAAAGACTTTGTGTAATTAGTGACTATTAAGGGTGTTTAATTCAATGGAGAGTGAGATTTGAGAGTATATTGCATACTGAGCACTGAACAGCAGCCCCTCTGCTCTAAGCTTGTTTATAACTGAATAGAAATGTGTCAGCCCTCAAAGCACACATCTAGTGAAGTCACAACTGAACAAATTCCTCCACATCTCTTACTGTCTTCTCGCCTGGTCTTTATCTAATCCTAACAAGCTGGACTGTGTTCATGTCTGTCTACTTTATGTGTAGAACAGCCAATAGCCATAACACAGCAATCGTAAGGAATAGGAGCCTGGCCTACTAGGAGTCCTGTTTTACTAGTTAATTATGCAGCATATATCACCACCACAGAGAACTGAGTAGAGTAGATGACGGTCTCTCTCCTGGCACATGAAAACGATTTTCACTAGACACTGTCTAGTATCACTAGATACTGCCAGATCAACAGGAGAAATGTTTAAAAAAAACAACATATAGCTGCATGCATATAAGCACTTACTGTATCATATTGGTATTCTGAGGATTTCTATGCTGAAGACAGATGAGTTGATACAGATTAAGATTAAGTCTCTAATTGGATTGGATTAAGTCTCTAATAGCTACAGTAATTTTAGGGTTGTGTCTCATAGTCAACAGCAGACTCCAGTTTCTGCTCCAGCTCCACTCCCTGCTTGCTTCCCTCATCTTTTGAGTGAAGAATTTTGCTTTCTTGTTGCCCTAGGGCTAAGAAAGCAGTTTAGACTTTCATCAGTAGAAGATTGCTTGATTAGGAATAAAAGTAGGCAGAGAGCAGGGATAGGAAGCAGATTTGGGAATATAGTGGTAGGAGGAAATTTAAGTATGTGTGTGGTAAGAAATCAGAATTAGTATGTCTTTGTTTCTGAATCAGAATGGATTTGTTTTCGGGTTAATGCATTGATGTTTTTGAGGATGAGACTGATCAGGTCCTCTCCAGTGCCCTGATTGAGAGAGATGACTGGCTGAGAGAGAGAGAGCTCATCCTACCCTAGCTTGATCTGTGTGCATAGTGTCTGATCAGCTTTCCTGTTTTTCAGAGTTGTTTTGTTGGTGTGGTGTTTTAGTTTGTCTCATTCATTCCTTGCCTCATCAGGCGAGCCTTTGAGTACACATGGCTTCTCTTTGTATACACAAGCAAGGGCACGCATGTGGCAGAGGAATAAGGTCATCAAAAGTAATGATTTGGTGCCACACTAGAAGAGCATGTAGCCCTCCCAATTTCAATGCAACAGGTAGACAAAGAAAAATTAATGCAGCACACTTCACACACTGTATTCATTACTATTTCTTATTTCTCCACTATATGGCATTTCAAGACCAATCCTGAGACATGAGTCCATCTGAGGCTCATGCACCATAACCCTAATATTTTAAATAGATGGGTACGCTGGATATACTGAAAACAGGTATATGTGATGCAGTGGGGAAGGGCAGGTGAGGTGGCAGAAAGTTGAAATTCTCAGTGGGAGTGTTTCTGCTAGAAAGTAGAAATCTGAATCTGGATCAGCTTTAGAGAAAAATAAACCATCAAATGGACATGTGTTCATTATGTTCTCTTATAGTTCAGAGCAAGCAATTCACAAGCCACTGGATACTTTGTGCAGTACAGTAGCTTGAAATATTTTCACATGTTTGTAGGACCATGGCACACTATAAATATATTGTTCAGAGTTACTTAAAGCTGCTATATCATGGAGTCTATTTATTGTGTGTGCGCGTGTGTGTGTACATGCAGTATGTGTGTGTTTTGCAATACTGAGGCACCTCCCAAGTGAGGGAGCAGGCAGCAGCTGCACACTGCTTTTGTTTGTAATTACTGTGTAAGTTTAAGTAGACCAAAGCTTTGCCTGATTTTATTTTTAGTAACTCACCATTGCATTGTAATTACATGTCAGCATACACAAACAACATGGCTTGTAGTCATCAACATACTACAGTTTCTGACTAGACATGGCTTACTGATTATATCAGAGCAAATGTGTGGGCTTTTTACAATCACCGTGATGGTGAGATGGTAAACCATCACCTGTAGGTTTACTGTCAGTCTTTCTTTGTAATTGTTTTACAGGTCATATTTCAAAGGAATCACATAGTTATATATTTCATTTGGGCTTTAGTGAAATAATATCGGGAAAAATATTGTTAGTGCTATTGGGGGAGTTTGATGCTACCCATACAGGATGGAGGAGAAGCGAACTGCACTTTATGACTTTTTGTTGTCATTCAGAGTGAACATAAAGGTTGCTCTCCTCAGGCCTGTTCTGAGTACACTCACAGCGCAGTACTAGCTCTGCACTACAGTTAAATGACTGCAGTGAAGGTAGGTATAGCTAACATTGGCTTATTTTAGTAAAGCAGTTACATATTCAGACTGACAAGACACAACTCCTACTTGACTCTCTGGAGGAGCATAGAAGACCCCATGCTTGGAGGGCTAGCTGAAATTTAGCCATTGCTCATTTCCAATAAGATGTCCGTGATGGCCTGCTTTGAAAGTGACATACCAAATATTGGAAAATGGAATGCCAATACAGGATTTAATGTGTGCATATCATGGATGTGCAGTGCTGTGGGTTGGTTGTTGAGCAGAATATTAACTGGGTGGACAGGTGCTGAGGTTTCCAAGGTTGAAAAAGATGGAGTGAGTCTGTTTGAGTTCATGAATGTGGGCAGAGGTGGCATAAGTTAATTTTTGTGTGAGTCTGAATAAACGTTCTGAAATGATTGGCTGTAGGATAATGAAGTCTGCCTGTTCTCTGAGAACCAGGACCAGACTCACACAAAAAGTACCGCCAGAAGTCTCACACCCACCCAGGCTACCCCATACATCCACAACAAATTTTGAGACAAAAATACTGTAATGTACACTCACTGACTATTTAGTATGTGTGTGTGTGTGTGTGTATGTGTGTGTGTGTATATATATATATATATATATATATGCGCTCATTCATGTTAAAACTAATCAGCCTATCATGAGTCAGCAGTGCAATGCATACAAGCATATAGGCATGGGTAAAAAGCTTCAGGTAATGTTAAGATCAAACATCATAATAGGGAGAATTTTGATCTCCGTGACTTTGACCATGTTATGGTTGTTTGTGCCAGAGAGGGTTTGAGTATTTTAAAACTAGATGATCTCCTGGGATTTTCACCCACAGTCTCTAGTCTCTACACAGAATGCTGTAAAAACACACAGTGAGCAGAAGTTCTATGAGTGGAAGTTTACAATAAGTTAGATAGCCTTAGGCTATATAGCAATGTGACATTGGTTATCTCGTATAAAAGGGCTGGATTTTTATATTTATGTTTCAGTCAACAATGTTGATTGACAGTCTAAAAAAATATTCACTGACTTTCAGAATGAATTGTAACAAAAATATGTTTGGTTGTATAGCCTAATAATGTCAATTATGCAGACAGTTGTAGTTTTACTTGCTAGATAATTGATGTATAATGATACACTAGGTTCACATTTCAATTCATGATATTAGCTTCATGATACAGTTCAATTCAACATTCAGAATATTTTGAACAGAATTTTAATTAAGACAAAATATGACTGAAAAGATTTCTTTTTATTTCTGAATAATCAACAATGCAAAACAATGTGTGTTTTTGTCTGTAGAAAACTAAATATATTTTTTTTACAAATTTATTTTACTAGCCACAGTTTGCATCTGTCCTGTATATCAGAGAAGGAACTTGTACGAACCAGTAGCCACTGCACCTCACTGCATCACGGTCACATGACCACCTGAATCATGACCTGAATCATGTCATGTTAATGAGCACCTATGTGTATATAGCCACAGTTTCAGGGCACTGTTATTGCTCCTGAATCTCCCAGTGGCCAATCTGGGCCTGCTGAGACCCCCAAAACACACACACACACACACACACACACACACACACACCCTTAGAATCTCCAAAGTGAACCATCTAAAATAATACCATAACTGTAATTATATTTAATTACATTTATAGATTGTATTATATTCCTAATTCAGACTTTTTTGCAGTAGGTCCAGTCAAATCAATTGATTTTTTCCTCTTAACTATTGTTCTTGTTGAGCTGCAGTGTGTACTCCCTTTACAGCATGAACAAAGACAAGCCAGTGTAAAGATGTGTTGGTGTAGGGGAAAATAGAGCCATGTTTACTGCTGGAGTTACTGCATAATCCAGTCCACCAATAATCCAGACAGCGGGTAGCAGCAGGTCCTATAAATGCCTCATAATCCTGCCTGCCAGGGTAGCAGCAGAGTACAGTGCCCTCCACTAATATTGATACCCTTGGTACATATGAGCACATAAGTCTGTGAAAACTGACTTTATTTTTTAACCTTTTGATCTTTTGTTCAAAAACTTCACAAAAATACTCTGCTCTCTCTCATGGCTATCAAACAATTGCCAACACAACACAGGTTTATCCAAAAAAATAAATTGTTAAATATAGGTGTGCAACAATTATTGGCACCCCTATGAATTCATAATATTTGAAGAATATTCCTATTTATATTTTTTAGTCATTGTTTATAATATTATAAACACCTGTGTTTTGTTTGCAATTGTTTTGATATCCAGAGTATTTTTGTTAATTTTTTAACAACAGATCAAAAGGTTTAACAATAAAGACAATTTTCACAGCTTTCTTTGCTCATATTTACCAAGAGTGTTAATATTAGTGGAGGGCACTGTACATGGTTCATACATGGCTAGTGCAGATACACTAATTGCAGAGTAAAGTGGGTCAGTCAGAACCACTTTTTGCCATCCAAACAGTCCTGCAGTCATCGACCAGAATTAAACACTGCACATAACTGTGCTTTTCTATCACTACCATGATGCATGTTCATGTGTCATACAGTAAGTCTGTCATTAAGCTTGACTAAAACTGTTACAGTTCTGTAAAGTTGTAATCAAGAATATTGATTTAAGAGAATTTAATAGCGGGCCACTGATTTTTCGGACGGCAGATCTTACAGAAGATAGAAATAAGCAGCAGGTATAGGAGAAAGTTATTTAATCATGATCCCTCCTCACCTAGTGACACACCATTTTCTTATCATCTCTGAATCAAGGTTGTGGGAAGTGTTTAATGTGGAACTAAAGGAATAGTTTGTGCAAGTGGGTCAGTTTATAGTTAGGGGCCCAAGCCTCTATTCCTTGAGTTTGGACCAGCTGGATAATACTTATCCCACACTTTCAAAGACAACAGGCTGTTAGCCCGCATTTGTAGAAGCTATAGTTTTGGGCTCTGCTTAAGATCCTTCACATATATTTTCCTCTATCTGCTACTTCCGCTGCCTAGCATAACACAACTGCATAACACAACTGGCTAATGCTTCATCTGCTTGTTATAAGGTGTAGAGGTTGTGTTTTTGGGGAATAAAGATAAATATATAGATATAGATGCAGTTGATATTCACAGACATTGATAGTACGTTTGTTTACATGTCTTTTGTCTTGTTTGTTTACTTTTATTCTGTCAGAAATGTGTGAATGATGTCAAAACAATGTCAAAAAGGGGACTATGAAGTAAAGAACTCTCTCTCTCTCTCACACCCACACACACCCACACTCACTCATACTCACTCACACTCAGTGGTCAGTAAGGCAGTCCATGGTTGTATAAAGAGTGGCAATGCATGCATCGGAGCAATTGCTGTCCACTGTGAGATTGGCAAGACCTTTACTTGCACATCTGCTCCTCGGTTTGATTACAGCAGATAAACCTGTCTCTCTCTCTAACAACTGTGACATCAAGCTACATGAGAGGAAAGTCTACACACTGTCTCCCCTGCACCCCACCACCACTCTTATCTTTCAGCACACCTTGACATTTCCATGCACACATACAAGTATTTCTTATAGCAGACAAATTGTACAACCTCTTACCTGACCTTCAGGAGAACAATTACAAAAATTAGTGGTGTTTTCAGATGGTAAAGAAACCTAAATGGCTGTGCTGTCCTCAACATTATTTTCTTATTTCATTCAGTTTTGTAATTTAACTCTTTACACTTTAATGCCGGAGCAGCAGTGGCTATGCATGAGAGAGTGATTACTCTGTCTTGTAACCCAGCGTTTCCCAACGTTTTATCAGTCATGGCACCCTTTGAAAATGTTCAGCAATTTGTGGCACCCTACACAAACACTAATGCTAGACAGCGTTAAGGCTGGTTTCTACTTGACGCATCCGCAATAGCACGAGGGAGCGCGAGGCAACAACGACGTCATTGCAGAGTTGGCGGTTCGAGCGCATTGAGTGCACGAGTCCTCATTCTGCGGCGCGGTTTGCACGGCATCTTTTGTAACTTGCTGCGCAGCGCAAGTTCATCCGTAGATGAACGACTTTGAGGTGACTCTTGCTCAAAGGTACAATTGTACAGGCATCTCTATGATCAATCCATGCGGGACCATAGAGATAGCCAGATGGCACAAAATACATGGAAAGGTTTTTTAAAATAGTGATTTTGATTTGCTTTGTACATACTGTTAAATGAATAAAGCCAAAGTTTTTTGGGGGGTGTACCATGTTTTCATTCATCAGTGTCTTCATAAATAAACACATTCACTACACTACACCATCAGACACAGTGATTAAACCTTATTCTGTTGTCTTTATAAATAGAGATGTTTACACTGATGGCCATACAGTGTGATCATTCTGTAATAACTTCCTTTTGTCTCTACATAAAGAGACATTTACACTGATGGGCGAACATAATCCCCTGATTTTGTAAATGTGAGAAATAACATTTGCAGGAAGCTCCCACTTTTTGCTTATATCTACAGTAATAGCTAATATTTACAAAATGAGCCTACAATAAATAAGTCTATTTAATGAAAACAAAGGTCCATGTTTAATAAAAAAAAAACAAGCATCGTCAACAACACACACAAGAATTCCTCCTCAGCATTCAGCAACTCCACGCGAGACGCCATGTTTGTAAGCGTTGCTATGGCTGTTCCGACAAACTACTTCTTCTCTCAGCTACTTCCTGTTGGTTTATAGGATGATTACTCAGAGTCGCCCCCTTTCATTTAAAAGACTATTACAACAGCGAGCATGTCAAGTATAAATGCCTTGTCCGTTTGGGGAGGTGCACGTGCAGTCAGTGGAGGCTCACAGTGCGGAGCCAGGCGGAAGTATAAACAAGGCTTTAGCTACACGAGGATGAAGTTGATGTTCCAGAAGCATCTGGAGCTGTTCTTTTAAGAAATCTGTCCATATTCTTTTGCACTACACACCCTAATTATTAGGATAAAACACACGCCTATGTTACGCATACTGACGTTGACATGCTGCTGACAGATCAGCGAGGGGGGTCGAGGGGGAGGGAATTATAATTTTTTTTATATATAATTTTTTATTATTATTGTTATGTGTGTGTGTGTCTGTCTTATTATTTCTTTGTCTGTGTTATTATTTCAGACATCCGACATTTATCATGTATATTAATTGTTTTATACACATTTTAGGATTTTAGAAATGTTTGAAGGATTTTTACATGGCACCCCTGCTCTCATCAGACGGCATCCCGGTTGGGAAACACTGCTCTAACCCGCGGAGTCTGATAAGAACAGAAACATTTGATTAATTGCATGGATAGAATTCAAACAACAATATCCAAGTTACAACATTGTGATTTCCAGGCTGTCTTTTGTTGTTTTTGGGAGTAATGTGTGTCAGTTAATAAAATGCAGATTACACTAGAAGTGCTTTCTGATTTTAGCAAAAGGGAAAGGCTGTCCTGCTGGCATCAAAGGGAAGCTATACTTTGTTATTCCCCCTGAAAGTGGACTTCTGATCAGACACACCTGATACCAGTTACTTTTACACACATACACACACTCTGCCTAGTTCACAATCACTGGACTTCTGATCAGGCACACCTGCTCCCAGTTACTTATACTTACACACACACACCCTTTTGTATAGAGACTTTTTACTGCCTCCCCTTAGCAAAGTATACGCTCAATTCCTTTGTGTCTTTGACATTACCAAGCCTTTGTATTTTTCATGATTCTTCTGGTTTTCACTTTAACTTTGTTCTCTGATTTTCGTGTTCTGCTCATTCTCTGATATCCTGTTTGTTGATCGCATGACCTGTGAATGGTGATCAGAAACTCCCGATCTCCTGGGATTATCACACACAACAGTCTCTGGGGTTTACACAGAATGGTGCAAAAAACAAAGTGAGTGACAATTCTGTGGGTGGAAACACCTTGTTGATAAGAGAGGTCTCATCACGAAGGTGTTTCAGCCTGCAGACCCTCAAAGGATGTTTGGTTGTTTTTTTGGGTTGTATTTATTTATTTATTTATTTATTTATTTATTGCACCATTCTGTTTAAACTCTAGAGACTGTTGTGTGTGAAATTCCCAGGAGATCAGCAGTTTCTGAAATGCTCAAACCAGCCCATCTGGCACCAACAACCATGCCATGGTTAAAGTCACAGAGATCACATGTTTTCCTCATTCTGATGTGAATATTAACCGAAGCTCTTGACCTGCCCCTGCATGATTTTATGCATTGTGCTACTGCCACATGATTGGCTGATTGGATAACTGCATAAATAAGCAGGTGTACAGGTGTTCCTATTAAAGTAAACGGTGAGTGTATTTAATGGGGAAGTGCACCACCATTTATTTATCATTGTACTTTGCGTTGTGACCAAAACATACATGCAGAGAATGTGCACACAGATTTGGACATATATAAATGTTTACATATAAATAATCTGGACCATTTATTTAGTAGAACTCTTAGAACCGCTTTTAGCAGTAACAACTTCCAACAAATGTTTTCCGTAGCTGCTGATAGGACTTGCACAGTGAGGAGAAATTTTAGACCATTAGTTCCTCCTTCAGCTTTAGGGTGAGGGCCAGTTGCATCAACAGTCCTTTTTCAGGTCAGCATCTAAAATTGGTTAAGATTGGACTTTGACTTGGTCATTATAAGACATGAATTTTCTTCTTTGTAAACTATTGTTTTGTTCATCCTCTTGTGTTTTGGGTCATTGCCTTGTTGCATCACCCAACATTCCATAAGATGATGGAGCACTACCCTCACCATGATGCTTTCTTCCACCATATCCTTTGAAATGTGATTGATGGTTCACAGGGCAAGGCCCTCATCAACAAACCTTTCTTTGTTCAAGTGAAACGTGAAGAACAGCAGACTGTGAGTGTGTTTTATTGGAAAGTGCCTGGCTTCCTTTAGCCTCTGGACAAGTTATTGGCCCAGAGGTTTACATACATTTTAAAACCTAGACTATGAATATTTAAATAATGTACAGGTTCGATTCTCACCGTGGCCCTGTGTGTGCGGAGTTTGCATGTTCTCCCCGTGCTGCGGGGGTTTCCTCCGGGTACTCCGGTTTCCTCCCCCAGTCCCAAAGACATGCATGGTAGGCGGATTGGCATGTCCAAAGGTTTTCCCGTGACCCTGAAGGAAGGATAAGTGGTATAGAAGATGGATAGATGGATTATTATTAATAATAAAACAGTTATACAATCACTGATACAATTTTGAAATATTCAGGATCATTATTATTTATCATTTAACACTCTCTAATTTTGCCCCATTGTGTAAAACATCCTCTTGATACAAATGCTGTGAAAACTGTGAAATAGTAAAGATAAACGAGTGGCTAAAAGCTTCATAAAAAAAAAGTACCACATGACTGCAGCTGAGGATAAGTTTGATTATTTCATTAAACCTCTGTCTAACTGTGTCCTGAATAATAACTAAATTACACAGATAGTGGCCTTTGCTGAATATTATTAAATATCAGGTAAATAATTTATTACATATCAATGTTCTTAAAAGTGTACACACCTTAGGGTAGTCAGACCCTAAGTTTAAGATAATGGAATTATATAAACCACAATATATACTAAAGACAAAAATATATTCAAATCACTTACACTTGCAAAAAAGACAAAAAACAAAAAACAAAACCCAAAGGTTTTGTGGAAGCACAATGAAATAAAACGGATTCATGTTATACTCAATGGTCTTTGTACAATAAGTACAAATTGCAAGTAAAACATGTAGAAGTGTTATGAATGCTGGATGGTATGTTAATATTATATGTATGAATTTCTGTGAGACCATGTTGGAGAGAGGGCTCACCAGGTGGGCTGGCCAATTAGTAGTGTAGTGTAAAGATACTCCTGAGAGACTGTACCTCCTTCAAACCAGAACGGCTTATCATGGAGACTAATAGAGTTTGCTTTACATATCATGTGCTTGTGATATCATTATTAAGAGACACATATGAGGCATACCCATTTTCAGAGAACATTTTAAATCTTGTACGACGTGAGACAAAGTGAAAGTTAAATCACTGAGATGCAACAAAATTATAAATATCGACAGCACTATGAAAATTAAGGGCCCAGGTTATTAAATTTCAGTTATCTTTTAGCAAGGCCATTTTCTCCTCTCACTTCAGATTTTAAATGCATAGTGCATACACATACAACAACCAATCCTTTTCATAGTAGTCAGATGCACATTCAGCTAAATGACAGGAAAGTACTTATAATAATGGGATGCATCAGTACTTACATATGAATTATTTTGTGTGAGTAGAGAAGAATACATATACGAATGTCACATATACAAATATACAATACCAGAAAGGGTGTGGAAGACGGGAGAGGTAAGGAAAACAAACAAACAAAAACCCCACTTGGAGTTTAAACCCCACTATATTATAAACTTATATATTTATAATATTATAAAGCGCAATTCTTCATGCCATGGATTCTGCAACCAGCCTGAACTGAATAAGGCAGGTTGGGTCCATGGATTCATGCTGTAGATGCTAAATTCTGAACCTATTAAAAAAAAAATCTCTAAGTCAGATTCATGTAAAGGGTTCATATAGAGTGAATCAGGCATATGTCACTATAATCTTTCTATTATCGTGTAGTCAAACGACTGTGTCTAAAGCATTATGCTGTGACTGTGTGGAAATGTCAGAAATATCATTTGAATTGTACTCTTTATGTTTTGAATGCAATGGTTCAGCATCATGCTTCTAGATGCTCTGTTTTCCCTCTAAACTACATAAAAGGGTGACTCATCCTGTAACAAATGCTTGTGACTGTTACAATAATTATTTTCTTTCTTTTCTTTTTCCCACAGTGAAAAAGGATTTGGAGGAAACAGATAACAGAATGACACAATTTAAGAAAAAAGCAAAAGAGTTGCGAATCCTGGATGCCAAAACGGCCCAAAATCTGTGTAAGTTCTTGTTATTATTTGTCATTGTCTCTGTTGTAACATAGCTAAGAACACTTAAGGTTTCTTTATTCCTGTTTATTTTATTTTATTTATTTGATAGTTTTTATAAGTTGTATAGTTTTGTAATTTTTTTTAACCAAACCGTGGTGTGGTTCGTTTATAGCCTAACATTAGCTTTTTACTTCTGGTGAGTGTATCTAGGTTTCAGAATCTTATGAATGTTATCTTAATGAACGAAACATGTAAGAATCATTAACTTTGGTTCGTCGCAGAGTTTATTTTCTGCAATAATCCAAAAGACAATGGAAAATCCTACTTTCTTTTTGTTGAGGGAACCAGGGTGATGCTAACTTCTGGGGTGGCCTACAAAAATACGTCATGTTTGCAGGATTGACGCCTTCCACATTGGTGTCTGACACTAGAGAAGGGCACACCCCTCTCTCATAATGTGGAGTTAAAGTCCATCTCTACGGTGGGCAATTATTACATTTATGATGGCAAAGATGCCAACATGCATGTAACACCAGTCCCATTCACAAAACGTGAGATTTTCTCGAGATAAAACTATGTTGTGAGAAAACAAGATCATGAGAAAACAACAAAGAAAAAATTAATAATGCATGGCCGCCTAGGGCTTCCGTAACTTTGAACAAGAGAACTAGGCTGTAATAACGTGTACTATTTTACATGTAAAACGTGTTGCATTCCGTTCGTCTTGCTTTCAAAAACATTCACATACGAATTATGTAAATTGGGATGAAGGGCGCGTCCCGTTAGCCATGCCATTGGTAAATCTCTGGCTCTCAGCCACTCACTGAACAGAGCAGATGCAGAGAGGTGTGAGTGCAGCGGGAAAGCAAGACCTTGCGCTTGCAGGACAGTACTGCTGACATTTGGAAATTTGCTAAGGTTTGTCCAAAAAGTTGCTAGATTTGTTATTAGGTGCTTTTTTGCAAAAAAAAAAAGTCACTAAAGGGGTCTTAAACGTCGCTAACTTGGCAACACTGGTCTGCACTGACAACTAGATAAAAGGCAGGATAAGCTCCACCTCTCCCCAGCAAAAATAATATTCAGAGGGAGCGGGAACGTGGGGTTTTTCATTTATGCACATTCTATTTGAAAAGCAATAAAATACACAGAGTACCCAAATGATGCCCTGTCTGTGTTTTTTTTTTTCTTCTTGAAAACAATTTGCGCCTCCCTTCCGAGCCCATGTTGAGAACCACTGCACTATAGGAATTAGGCAAGCTGGCAGAGGCAGTGTGATGCTTTTGGCAGTGTTCTGCTGGGAAACCTTGGGTCCTGGTATTCATGTGGATATTACTTTGACATGTACCAACTACTTAAACATTGTTGCAGACCAAGTACACCCCTTCATGGCAACAGTATTCCCTAATGGCAGTGGCCTCTTTCAGCAGGGTAATGTGCCCTTCCACAGTGCAAAAATTGTTCAGGAATGGTTTGAGGAACATGACAAGGTGTTGACTTGACCTCCAAATTCCCCAGATCTCAGTATGATCGAGCATCTGTGGGATGTGCTGGACAAACATGCCCGATCCACATGTCCGAAAAGACAATTTTGTCCGAAAAGACAATTTTGTCCGAAAAGACAACATGTCCGAAAGACAATTTTTTTCACAGCCTATAGACATATTTACACAGACATATTTACCACGAGTGCCAATATTAGTGGAGGGCACTATATATATCTGCTTTTATCTGCATGGATATGCTGACTAGTCTTTTAGTACCACTGTGGTGCTTGAAAGAGTGTGAACTCTTTAGATTTTTCTATATTTCTGCATAAATATGACCTAAAACATCATCAACTGTTCACACAAGTCCTAAAAGTAGACAAAGTGAACCCAATAGGACAAGCATATTGTACTTGGTTATTTATTTAATGAGGAAAATGAGCCAATATTACATATCTGTGAGTGGCAAAAGTATGTGAACCTTTGCTTTCAGTTTCTGGTGTGACCCTCTTATGCAGCAATAACTGCAGCTAAACTTTTCCGGTAAGTGTTGATCAGTCCTTCACATCGGCTTCAAGAAATTTTAGCCCGTTCCTCAGTACACAACAGCTTCAACTCTGGGATGTTGGTGGGTTTCCTCACATGAACTGCTTGCTTCAGGTCCTTCCATAACATTTCTATTGGATTAAGGTAAGGACTTTGACTTGGCCATTCCAATACATTAACTATATACATCTTCATCCATTCTTTGGTAGAACAACTTGTTTGGTAGTATGACTTAAATGACTTAAGATAAGATTCTTATGCTAGAATTAAGTGTTTCCTTTCTCCAAATGTAACACGTCATTTAAACCAAAAATTCTATTTTGGTCTCATCCATCCACAAAACATTTTTCCAGTAGCCTTCTGGCTTTTCCACTTGATCCTTAGCAGATTGCAGATGGGCAGCAATGTTCTTTTTGGAGAGCAGTGACTTTCTCCCTGCAATCCTGCCAGCAAACCATTGTTGTTCAGTGTTCTCCTGATGATGGACTCATGAACATTAACATTAGCCAATGTGGGAGAGGCCTTTAGTTGCGTAGGAGTTACCCTGAGTTCCTTCCTGACCTCACGGACTATTACACATTTAGCTCTTGGAGTGATCTTTGTTGGTCTCCACTCCTGGGGAGGGTAACAGTGGTCTTGAATTTCTTCCATTTGTACACAATCTGTCTGACTGTGGTTTGGTAGAGTCCAGACACATTAGAGATGGTTTTGGCACCTTTTCCAGCCTGGTGAGCATCAACAACTCTGAGGTCCTCAGAAATCTCCATGATACACTTCCTCAAACATTGTATTTTTGTACACAAACAATTTTGAAAATCTGACTTTGATAGATCCTTGTTCTTTAACTATAACCGGGCGCTCACTCACATCTGATTTTTCTCACATTGATTGAAAACATCTGACTCGAATTTCATCTTCAAATTAACTGCTAATCCTAGTGGTTCACATCCTTTTGCCACTCACAGATATGTAATATTGGATAATTTTCCTTAATAAATAAATTACTAAGTATAATATGTTTGTCTCATTTATTTAATTTGGTTCTCTTTGTCTACTTTTAGGACTTGTGTGAAAAAAGGGTTCACAAAATTTCAAGCATTGCTGTATTTGTACAAATTTTTGTGAGAGTTTGTTGTACTCCCACCATATTCCATATTGATTAGAAGCTTAATGGCCCCTAGAGAACTAACATGGTGACAGTTAAGCTTCCATTTTTACATCTTTCAGAAGCTATATTTCTTGAGCTGGGACTGAGCTCAAGATCTCATTACTCTCACTCAGTTTCTCACTCTGACCAACTTCCTCTGGTATGAAACCCTTTGCTTGTTATGTATTGTTTGTGTGTCAGAAAAAGAAGGGCAGAAATGTATAAGCAAGGAAAAAAAGGAAAGGGAGCAAGTGTAGAATTATAAACTGTAATTTTTGAAAATGACCTGTAATTTTTTTAATGTTTATTGTAATCTGTGCTGATGGGATTATGCTGAGGAGAAACAGGATGGAGGTGATGTATGTTGTCTTTTATAGCCTCTGTTGAAGTTGAAAAGTGCTTTTCACACCCTCCGATGTCTGTCAGTTCCTCAGTCACAGCTCTGTAACATAACATGCTGTTACTCACTGAAATTACCCAGTGAAGAAAATGCAGATATATTCACTTTTGAATAGCCTCAGTCTCTCTCTCTCTCTCTCTCTCTCTCACACTCATACACACACACACACACACAGCGTGCACACCAACAGTTTGGACCATTCCCGCTGGCCCTTTTATGACCTTTTAAAGCATGGCTGCATATTTGCTTTGTTGCCCTGGACCCTGTGACTGGGTGGGGTTCTGTATGTACAAGATACAATAGTTTCTCACATGGCATCTAATAGAAGCAGAAATAAATACTTTGAAGGAAATGCAGGTCAGCCAGAGATGAAGTCATTCTCCTTCATTAGAAATAAGCAGCCAAGCAAGGTTCTGTAATGCATTAGCTGTAAAAGAGACTATAGACCTAATACTACACACTGTGCAAAAAAAAAAAAAAAAAAAAAAAAAAATATGTGAATGAATGACAACTCCTCTGAACTTAAAAGTAGCTAATTTGACTTAAACAGAGATGAATGCATTTAAAAGTACAAGTGTCATTTAAAAAATATTGTCCTATATTCAGATTAGTGGTCGATTGATTGATTGGTTTTGCCGAATAATCAGCACAGATAACCGATGCTGGTTATCGGCGAAAACCCACACCGATAGTTTTTCATATATATGTGTGTGTGTGTGTGTGTGTGTATATGTATGTATGTATGTATGTGTGTGTGTGTGTGTGTATATATATATATATATATATATATATATATATATATATATATATATATATATATATATATAATATAAAACACGGATGCAAGCACGAAAAACTATATATGCATATGTATATTTTGGAGTGTTACATTTTGGTTCAGTTTGGATGTATATCTTTTATTTACTTTAATATTTATTAATAGTTAATATTTTTATATTTATTTAATTTACAAACTACAGTACATTCTTATGGTACAGTCAATACTGTTTATGTTTGTAATGAAGTTCAGCAATATTTTAATTTGTGTGTTATGTTTTCATTCAGTATAATTTTTTTTTAACTGTCGTTTGAATATTCAGTTATTGGAAACTACTACCCAACTTAGTTATTGGTAAAATCCACTATTGTTCGACCTCTAGTACAAATAACCTGGACACTATGTAGACATGATAAATAAATAAATTAATAAATGAATAATGGTTTAAGCCATAGGTGCATCACAGGTGTATTACATGGCTGAGAAAACCCTTTTAGAACACTATAGTCCGGAATGCAGTCAGATTATTCTGTGAGCAAAAGATTGCTCTGTGCTTCGAAAAATCTCACCAGCAAGAAATACTGTAAAACTACAATAAGCACTAGCAGCACTTTGTTGAATGAGATGAGTCTGAATGCAGAATTAGCAATGTTGCTCCTGGACAGGTGTGTAGACTCAGTCTGTATAAAGCAAGGAAGTTATTGGATGGCTGACTTTACATAACTAAAGCAGATGTGTTTTTTTTCATTACAAAGAAAATAAGGACAGGGAAGGCACTTGTGCCCATGCTTATAAATCATTATGAGCCAAATTATGTGTGTTTACAGTGTTATAACTTGCCTTTCAAGCAGCTGACTTTTAGCTAACAATGTTTACTTGCTAATAGCCAGGGACAGCGCTACATGGTTAATTAATTTAATCGCAAGACCTCTGGCCAGGGGTGTCTAGTTGCATTTCTATGAAACAAGAGAGAGCTGTTACAGGGCTAAAACTTTCATTCTGTATAACTCTCAACTATTATTTTGTACTGAAATCTGAAAGAAATTGGGATTGAAATACTGTATGATGCCATGGCCAAACCACTTAAGGTAGAAATAGCACCTTAAGGTAACAATTACAGCTTACCATTTTTTAATAGTGTACTATAAAATTTACCATGTTTCATAGTGCTCATTTTTGTCACTGATGGCCACCCTCTTTTGAGCCAGTGCCCCAGCTTACAAGGGGCACTGCCTTGATCCCTTGGTTGTTTTAACCTTATCTTAAACAGAACATGTATTTATTTATTTGTTGTTGTGAGAAATACAAGATTGTTTCCATTAATAATTATTGGATGTAGGCTGTAGATCAGTGCTGGACAAAGTACAAAAATCCTGTACTTGAGTGAAACTAGAGATATCTTTGCTAAGATGCTACTTGGGTAAATGTAGAAGACTTCTATTTAAATTTCTACTTGAGTTAAAGTCTACTTGAGTTTGAAAATGTTGTTGAGTAAAAATACAAAGTCTGCTGTACAGCTACCTTCAGTTGCTGCATGTTTGTGGTTCTTTCTGCCTTTAGTTTTGTCTTTCGTAAGTGAAAAGCTTACTCACTTAAGCTGAGGTCAGGTGATTGAGTCAACCATTTAAGAACATTCCATTCCTTTGCCTTAAGAAGCTCCTGGGTTGCTTTCACTATATGTTTTGGGTCATTATGCATCTATACTGTCAGTATTATCAGTTTTGCAGCATTTGACTGAATCTGAGCAGAAAGTACAGCTCTATACACTTCAGAATTCATCCTGCTACTTCTGTCAGTAGTCACATCAATAAACAGCAGTGACCCAGTTCCAATGGCAGCCATATATACCCATGCCATAACACTCCCTCTACCATGTTTGACAGATGATGTGATATTCTTTTTTTCATGAGCCCTTCCTTTCCTTCTCCATACACTTCTCTTCACATCATTCTGGTACAAGTTAATCTTGTTTTCATATCTGTCCAAAGAATCTTGGCCTTTTTTTTTTTTTTTTTTTTTTAAAGATGTTTGTAATTCTGCTCTTGAGTGTTACCAGTGGTTTGGATCTTGAGGTAAACCCTCTGTGTTTACATTCATGAAGGCATCTCTTGATTGTAGACTTTGACAATGATACACCTACCTCCTTGAAGTCTTTTTGACTTGGCTAGATGTTGTGAATGGGTTTTCTTCTCCAAGGAAAGAATTCTGTGATCATCTATTTTAAATGTCTTCTCTGATCTTCCAGGCCTTTTGGTGTTGCTGAGCTCACCAGTGCATTCCTTCTTTTTAAGAATGTACCAATTTTTTTTAGTTGGTCATTCTTAAAGCTTCTGCTATCTTTCTGATAGGTTTGTTTTTCAGCCTATTGATGGCCTCCTTCACTTGCATCAACACCTCTTTGGACCACATCTTGAGAGTTCCCATGAACAGCTACCAAATGCAAATTCAACACATGGAATCAACTCCTTTTATCTCCTTAATTTGTCATGAAATATTGGGGAAACAGGACACGTCTGACCATGAAACTGGGTATTAGTTAATTGTTCAATTACTTTTGAATGGAGGTACTAGGAAAAAAAATCTTTGTAATTCTTAATCTATTAATGCTGTATGTTTCTTACATCCCTTGAATTAAAGCTGAAAGTCTACACTTCAATTACATCTTGATTACTTTCTTTCAAATCCATTGTGGTGATGTACAATACAGAGCACACCATGCCAAATTAAGAAAATTGTGTCACAGTCCAAATACTTATAGACCCTGTATATACTATTTGCTCAACAAACCAGCTTACTTAGGTATGCTTTTATGGTTGCATTTGTGGTAATACTGGATAATCAGTACTTTTCTATACTCATAAGATTTGTACCAATTTGAAACTTTATCATTTCTATGTAATGGCTATCAACATCAGAAGTGCTTTGGCTTCTTTCCTTGTTACAGTACAAGTACAATGTTTCTTATTCCACCCCAATCTCCCTCAAATTGCACAAACATCCCTAGAGTGCATTCTGTGGTCATTGTATCTGAAGGGCATTGGTGGTGGGAAATATGTTGTTAAAATCCAGCAGGCCAAAAGAAGGAGCAATAAAATGAAAATTTTTTGCTTTCAACAGCCATTTTCCTTGGATCGTTTCGAATGCCTTATGATGAGATCCGGGATGTTGTCCTGGAGGTGGATGAGGAGAAGCTGAGTGAGGCGTTAATCCAGGTATGTGTGCGTGTGCGAATGTACTGTATGCATGTGCTTGGGTGCGTGCATGTCTGTGTACTGTTACGGTCGATAGTTTACATACGCCTTGCGGAATCTGCAAAATCTTAATACTTTTAACAAAATAAAAGGGATCATTAAAATCCCATGTTATTTTTTATTTAGTTCTGTCTTGAATAAGCTATTTCACATAACAGATGTTTACATACAGTATAGTCCACAAGACAAGATAATAGCTGAATTTATAAAAATTACCCCGTTCAAAAGTTTACATACCCTTGATTCTTAATACTGTGTGTCGTTACCTGGATGATCCACGACTGCTTTTTTGTCTTGTGATAGTTGTTCATGAGTCCCTTGTTTGTCCTGAGCAGTTAAACTGCCCACTGTTCTTCAGAAAAATCCTCTTTGCTTTCTTTGCTTTTCCAGCATATTCTGCATATTTGACCCCTTTCCAACAGCAGCTATATGATGTTGAGATCAATCTTTTCACACTGAGGGAAACTGAGGGACTCGTACACAACTATTACATAAGGTGCTAGTATTCACTGATGCTCAAGAAGGTAACACGAAACATTAAGAGCCAGGAGGATGTAAACTTTTGAACAGGATGATCAGGGTAAATTGTTCTTATTTTGTCTTCTGGGAGATATGTAAATACATTATTTAACTTCTGAAGGGCAGTACTAAATAAAATAAAAAAAAAGATCTTTAAACAAAATAACAGGGTAATTTTTATAAATTCGGCTATTATCTTGTCTTATGGACTATATATAAACCTCTGTTATGTGAAATAGCTTATTCAGGACAGTACTAAAAAAAAAAAGCATGGGATTTCTATTCTCCCTCTTATTTTGTTAAAAGTATTAATATTTTGCAGCTTCTGCAAGGCATATTTAAACTTCCGACTGCAACTGTATGTTTATTTTATTTACATATAAATTTCATAAGTAAAAAACAATCAGAAACATTTATATAGAAAAGAAAAAGAAAAAAAAACTTACAATAACCTAGTTGCAAAAGTGTGCACACCCCTATACTAATACTTTGTTGAATCAGCTTTGGATTTTATTATACTACTCTGTCTTTTTGGGTAATAGTCTATCAACGTGGCACATCTTGACTTAATATATTATTTTCTCACTCTTTTTTGCAAAAGCATTCTAGTTCCATGAAATTGTAAGGGCATCTCCTGTGCACAGCCCGCTTCAGGTCACCCCACAGATTTTAGTTGGATTCAGGTCTGGGTTCTGGTTAGGCCATTTAAAACACTGATATTTTGTTTAATCCATTCCTTTGTTGATTTGGATGTAAGCTTTGGGTCATCATCATGCTGAAAGGTGAAATTCCTTAGCATCTTCAGCTTACTAGCAGAACCTGAAGGTTTTGCACTAAAATTTTGCTTGTATCTGTAGCTACTGTATACATGATTCCCTCCACCTTGATAAAAGCTCCAGTTCTGGCTAAAGAAAAGCAGCCCTAAAGCATGATGCTGCCACCACAATGCTTTAAGATAAGATAAATTACACAAAAAACAGATAGGAAAGAATGCACATTAAATAGGAATAGAATTGAAATAAAGTATATATATATATATATATATATATATATATATATATATATATATATATATATATATATATACACACACACACAATAGGAATAGAAAAATAAGAATTAAATTAGTAAAAAAAAAATAAAATAATAATGGTAATATGTACACTATGGACACCTCAATGTATGTGTATAATTTGAATATGTGCAGATGTGTAACACCTTGTTTATATACATGAGTGGATAAATGGATTATTAATAGAGGGCTGAACAACAAATAATAATAATGTGTGGGTTGCTGATGCAAAAA